>NW_020956811.1:27382-44071 GCF_003031625.1 Empidonax traillii
TAAAAGGGCTTAGGAAGTGTTTAAAAAGAATTAAGAAGTTTGCACAGAAAAAAATTAGGAAGTTTGTCAAAAAATTAAGAAGTTTGCTGAAAAGGCTTCTAAACTGAGAGCCCAGAATTTTTCGCAGGGAAGAGCTGCACAAAAGCTCCCCGAACATGTTTTCTCTTTTCCAAAGCTGTTTCCTAAATGTCAGTTTTATCGCCTTTTTTTCCCAACCCTTTATGACCATATGTGTTTTTATGATATTCACAACATGCTTGTGCCACACAAGATGCAAATGTAATTTCCTGTTATAATGGCACAATATGCAGAGCAACAAATGAGGAACGAGTGACACAAAATAATGCAAAGTGGCTCCGGGTGTGCCTGCAAGGGCCTTTCTTCCCCTCCCGGGGAATCACCCGGAGAACTAAGAGGGGCCTCAGCCTCCTCCTCCCACACACACACACGTTGCCCACATGTGGCTTTGACCAGAACTCATTCCAAGCAATTAGAGGAACCTCTTCGTCACGGAATCACAGAATCCCAGGATCAGTGAGGCTGGAAAAGCCCTCCAGGATCCACGGAGTCCACACTGGGACTGATCCCGGGTCAGCACAGTGAGTGCCATGTCGTCCTTCCCTGACCCTCCAGGAGTGGGGAGGGGACTCCCACACATCCCTGTTCCAGCTCTAGATTGCTGAAGAAGGGCCTGCAGGGACAGGACACAGGGAATGGCTTCCCAGTGCCCCAGGAAAAGGATAGATGGGATATTGGGAAGGAATTCCTGGCTGGGAGGGTGGGCAGGCCCTGGCACAGGTTGGGCAGAGAAGCTGTGGCTGCCCCTGCATCCCTGGGAGTGTCCAAGGCCAGGTTGGAGCAACCTGGGATAGTGGAAGGTGTCCCTGCCCACAGCAGGGGGTGGAACTGGTTGATCTTTAAGGTCTCCTCCAACCAAATCACTCCATAATTCCATGGTTTTTACTGCAGGGTACTCCCTGACACCTCATTACCCAATCCCAGATCCCCATGGGAATGTGTTCACTGAAACCTTTCCTCATGGGAAAACACTGCTGGAAACACCCAATTTTGTCAAAAGGAAAAAATCCCACTTGGCCCAGGAGAAATTACACAGAAAAGGGGTTTGGAACCAAGAAGTGCATTGACAGTTTTCATTATAAATTGAAAAGAAATTGATTATTTGCTGATGTTTTCATTATGTTTCTATTATGGTAACGAACATATTTCCTCTTATTTTGTCAGAATTGGGTAAATATCACTCTAAAATAGTAATTATTTTCATCCTGTTTATTAATCATGGAGGAAATTTGCAATCACCAATCCCAACATTTTATCCCCCTCAAGAACAAACTACTTTGCCTTATTGCAAAATGATTTGAAACCCCGATTTAGAGCTTTATTTGAGACTCCACAATTGATTCCACGTGGTTTCAGTCTCATTTGCTCCTCCCAAAATCCCAGACTCTCCCAAAAATATAGCACTGGGTTTGCAAATCCAGGGATGGAGAGGAGCATTCCCACAACCAGTGCTGACACACTGAATTCTCTTCATCCTGGGATCAGTGATCTGGGATGAGTGATATGGATCAGCCCAGAAAATACAAAACAACTGAGAAGGAATTTTGAAAACCAGATCAGACAATCCAAAAATGGGAAGAGGAGGGGAAATCCCATTTCCTGAGGAATTTTGAACACATTGGTGCACTTTTTTCCAGCTGGAAGCAAGTGTCACAGTGTTTTCCTGCCTCCCAAAGTGTAGGTGAGGAGTTTGGGCTAGTCCTGGATGGAATCTCCGGTGGCACAGTCTGGGAAAACAGGCAAAAGAGGTTGTTGTCCTTAAAATATTCATCCCTGGGCTCCCAGACTGACATGTGTAGCAGTTTGGAGGAAAACATTCCTTGGGGCTTCAGCCGCCTGCTTTTGGCTGGGGCCGGGATTACTCATGGAATAATAAATCTCCATGAATTATTCAGGGCTTTCTCATGTAATACACTGGAAGACAATTCCCACCTTGCGCCCTCGGAAGGGGCCAGGGGCCGGCGCCTTCTCCTCACACCTGTGAGGTCACGGGCTGGAATCCCGGCGGAGGGCAGGTGTGCGCTTCCCACGCCAGCTGTGCCGCCAGGATGGAGCCTCCTGCCTCCCTGCAGGCACTGCGGGGGCTGCCGGGCCCTCCCGCCCGGGAGAGCTCACCCAGCTCCAAACCCTTCTCCTGGTCCTGCTTGTAGGTGCGTGCCTGGGAATGGGAATTTCGTGCAATAAATCCCGGCGAGCGGTGCGAGGATTCCCTGCAAGAACAGCTGGTAGGTAGAATTAATCAGAGGGAGTCGGGTTCAGATTGAGCCTCTTTTCCTGTTTATAAAACGTATCCCAGGTTATCTCAGTTGCCTAGAGGGACACAGGGGGATTTGGGGGTTGTCCTGTGCAGGGCCAGCTTTGAATCCTTGTGGGTTCATTCCAAGTCAGGACGTTGTATGAGTCAGCCAGGTACCCTCTGGCTCCCTGTGCCAGCCTGTGGTGCCTTGGGACCCTTGGCCACTGCTGGGCATTCCCATTCCTCAGGGAGAGGCACCAGCTCTATCCATGAGCAGCTGTGGGGCAGCACAGAATTCTGGTATTGTCTCAGGGCCTGGAGGGACAGGACACGGGGAGTGGCTTCCCACTGCGAGAGGGCAGCAATAGATGGGATATTGGGAAGGAATTCCCAGCTGGGAGGGTGGGCAGGCCCTGGCACAGGCTGCCCAGAGAAGCTGTGGCTGCCCCTGGATCCCTGGGAGTGTCCAAAGCCGGGTTGGACAGGGCTGGTGCTGGGACTGGGGACAACTCCCAGTGCAGATCGAGCCTGGCATCGATGGTGTGGCAGAGCTGAGACCTTAGCAGCTGCACCAGTGGCAGCAGGCAAAGCTATCCTGGAATCCAAACACCAAACACTGCCAAATTTTATTAATTTAGGAATTTTCAACTTAAACTTACTTGGAAATTTAAAAAATTTTGCCTCGAACTCAGGAAATTAATTGAGTTTTACTCCTCTACAAATCCTCAGGAATCACATAGGGATGGAGCCAGACAATTAATTATGAGTGGAGGAGCTGTTTCCGTGGGGTTGTGAGGGGATGCACCTCCTTTCGGGAGGAATTTGGGATCAACTCAACTCCCCTGGGCTGCGCTGGATGAGAATCCCCCTCCCAGACTTATAAATAATACGCAGAGGGATTTTTTTCCGAATGTGCAATATCGTGTTGTCCTAATTTAGGAGCTTTTGTATCTCCTCATAAAGCGCCCGAGAACAAGAGGATTAAGGGAAAAACTCTTTGAAAATCAGAGCCCATGTTATTGCTTCTTGATGGACGAACAATTCAGATCTAATTGATCACGGCATTAATTATCCATAATCTCTGTGTACTCGGGGAGCCTTGTGGGATATTTCTAATCAAATTAAAACTAATTCAAAGCAATCTGACATTACAGAGTGTTTTGTCTCTATTTTAGGACAGGGAGTCAGGGGATATGAAATGCATATTACATCTTGATCCGAGTGCACGCACTGGAAAAAGGCCTCTAATATAATCACTTCCACGCGGCGCTGATTATGAGCACAGGAGTCGTGTGGCTCAGAGAGGGATTTAAAAAAAAAAAATAAATTAAACTGGCAATATGAACAACTGCCAAGTCACAGTGTCCTGGAATCATCAAATCCTGGGATGGGGTGGGTTGGGATGTGCCGTGAAGACCATCCCAGTGGGCAGGGACACCTTGCATTATCCCAGGTTGCTTCAAGCCCCATCCAACCTGGCCTTGAGCACTTCCAGGGAGGAGGTAGGGGGTTGTTGTTTAATCCAAGCCCTGATAATTTATATATTTAGGGACCAGGGAGGCTGCTCATCATTGCAGCAAGGATAGAGGTGTTTTGATTTCTTTTGATTCCAACACTCGGAGGAGTCGGGAGGGCAGATTTGAGTTAAAAATAGGGGGGTTAATTGAAAGGGGAGAGGCAGCGTTTTTACCTCACAGCTTGAATGGAGCCCATCCAAAAACACCCAGCAAGAAAAAAGGAGCAGGGATGCGACGCTCATCTGGGCTAAATCAACGCGGGGTATGGATTTCATCCCGCCCAGGCTCCAACCTCGCTCCTGGGGGAGCAGCCAGGCCCTGGCACTGGGTGCCAGCATTCCAGGGGTTCCTCATCCAGGTGCTCCCCTTTGACCCCAACCTGTTAACATCTTTGAAGGTTTCGGGTTCACGGCTCTTTGTGTGTTTGGAGTAACAGAACACGCTGGAAACTTCAATAAAAAGTGGTTTATTGATTCTAATTAAATCTTTTTTTTTGAAAGGTAAAGCAGACACCGATCCCAGTTAACTTTAATTTAGGACTGACATTTACACGCTGCCAGAGGAGGGGGAATTCAGAGTGGACAATTCATTTCAATTTGGGTGAAAAATATCAGTTAAATGCCAGAAAACTGCATATTTAACATTTGCAGTAATTAAGTGATTTTAATTTAATAATAATTCTCTCTCTTGTTTCTATGTACTTGCACTCATCCCTCAGTCTTGGCCTGGCACATTGATTGAACTACACTAATTACTGCTTTTCAAGTGTAAATACGTTTTAATACTTTTTTCCAGCCAGGCATCACGTTCATAATTTAGCTGATAATAACTTTTTGTCATAAACCCCTTAATTTGGGGGTTTCTTTCCTGCAACAAGTTTTTGCGTCTATTCCACAGCCGAAACAAGTTCCGACCAACCCGCCTGCAGCTGGTCTGGGTGTAAATTCCTCTAAAGCACCATCTGGAATGGTTTTTATATACACACAAAGAAAATTCTGCCATAAGCCCCCTCTCTGCCCTCAGACTTCCTTGAATTGTTGTTAAAAATTCGCTTTTTCTGTTTTTCTGCAGAAGCTGTGGCTGCCCCTGCATCCCTGGAACTGTCCAAGGCCAGGCTGGAATAACCTGGGATAGTGGAAGGTGTCCCTGCCCATGGCAGGGAGCTGGAAAGACATGGTCCTTAATGTCCCTTACAACCAAACCCATTCCATGATTCTGTGAGGGGGGGCTGGACCCCACACTCTTCATCCAGCCCTTCCCTTGTCCTTACAAAGTGCTCCAGCAGGAGCACCTGGGGCTGAGTGCTCCAGAAGATGCCCTTCACCTTGGTCGCTCTGCTGTCCCGCATCCATCCATCTCGGGTGTCCGAGTGGAAGCTGCCGCTGCGCCCCTTTGCTGACTGCAGAGGATTTGGCTCCATATGTTATCCCTCGCAGGGTCCGTGTGTCAACCCCTTTTTGAGCAGAGTTGGCTTAATGATACCCATTATTTAGGAACTGTAAATCAATTTAATATTCTAATTAAGCCGCTCGGTACCTTCCGACACACGGTGTACGGGAGTCCTCAGGACCAGATGGAGTTGTGGTGGGAATCGC
Source organism: Empidonax traillii (assembly GCF_003031625.1). Taxonomy (NCBI): domain Eukaryota; kingdom Metazoa; phylum Chordata; class Aves; order Passeriformes; family Tyrannidae; genus Empidonax; species Empidonax traillii. The sequence goes on from NW_020956811.1 coordinate 32,809, forward strand.
ACTGCTCAGCACGCTGGGATTTAGCCATATGACTCCCATTAATAAAGAGGAGGTATGGAAAGGCACCCATGCTGCCCAGCCTGACACCCTGCCGATCCAGCAGCACCAGGGACTGAGGGATTTGGGAAGGGATGAGCCTCAGATGGAAAAGGTCACCATAAAATGCTGAGGTCTCATCCTGGGGAACCATCCTGCACCCGATAGCTGAACGCCAGATTTACCCACCCAGAACCATGCCTGGGCCCAACAGATCCAGTGTGGACCAGTTATTCTTTTAAATCACTCCGTTTGTTTCTAATGTAATGAATAGTCCTAGTTAATATGCCAGATGAGGTTGATCCCAGCAGGTGTGGCCAGCGAGGCCCTGCTGGGGGCTGCTTTCGGGGCCACCCGGGCACCCCTTGCACAGGGAGCTGCCATGGGGCGAGCCCGGCGGGTCTCACCACAGTGAGAGCATCTCACACGGCTGGGGCAGTGGCTGGATGCGCCGGGAGAGCGGGCACTGCCGAGGGACGAGCCCTGTGCCGAGGGACGAGCCCTGTGCCGAGGGACGAGCCCTGTGCCGAGGGACGAGCCCTGTGCCGAGGGACGAGCCCTGTGCCGAGGGACGAGCCCTGTGCCGAGGAGCAGCGCAGGAGAGGGCGGCAGCACCTGAGCAGGTAGAGCAGCATGTGGGGACTGGGGAAAGCCCTTTTCCTTTCTCTTTTTTATTTTATCTTCCCGTCCCTCACCACAGAATCCCAGAACATGCTGAGCTGGGAGGGACCCACAGGGACCATCCAGACCAACCCTCAGCCCTGCACAGACCCATCCTGTGCCCTCAGTTCCATTCCAGGGTTTAAACGCAGGGAAAATCCCCCTTTTTCCATCCTTTGAGTAACTTAAATTGAGAGAAAAATGGTGGGAAATGTGAGAGGGAAAATGGCAGGAAACATGAGGGGGGGAAAAGAGCGGGAAACGTGAGGGGAAAAATGGTGGGAAATGTGAGGGGGGAAAGGGTGAGAAACGTGAGGGGAAAAATGGCAAGAAATGTGAGAGGAAAAAGCATGGGAAACATGAGAGGAAAAAGCGTGGGAAACATTGTGGTGCTGCTCTGTATATTTCTAGAAAAGGAAAGTAAATATATTTGCGAGCAAGGATATTTGTTGAAAAACTTTCCCCGAGGTGAATTTGAGGTGAAATTGATTTTTCAGTAATGGCTGTTTACATTTTTCAATAAAGTTTGTTGACAAACCAAGGTGAAAAGACAAAATATTTGGGATGAAACATACCTGGATTTGCCCTCCCTGATAGTTTTTAATAGTACAAGTGACAGTGTAAAACAAGACCAGTAAGCCCAGTAAGGGTCTATGGCTGTGTGTGGGGAGTGCCCACCCATCACATCACCTGGGCTCATCCCATCCATCCCATGGGATCTTCCCTAAGAGTTTTCATCCCTGGAGTGAGTTTTCATCCCTGGAGTAAGTTTCCAGGCGTTCTGTATTACACTTGATTTAGCTTTGCTAGACTAAGCACATTATTAATTGGTTCTCATTTTATTTACAATACTATTGCCTGAAATCTCTACTCCAGTTGGTAATTGAATTTTTGGAATACAGTAATTAAAAAAGTCAAAAGAGCAATAAACAGGAGCGTCCGTAAATAATTGCACCAGAGAACGGGCATAAATCACCCAGATTAAATGATTTTAGATCATATTTGAACTCCTTAATTTTAATTTATGGTTTCCAGAGGATTTACAGCCACTGCTGACTTTGTTTTCCTCCTCCTGCCTCGGAGCCGCCACGCTGAGAAAAAACTTTTCAGGAATCCTTAGATATTTTGGTTTACAATGTCATTTTCCTGGTTTATTTTGGCGGGGCTCCGTGGGGGTGAGCTGCATTCCCACCCCGCGGACAGCTCTATTTGTGGCATGGAGAGGCTGGAGCTGGGCTGGCTGCAGGGCTGTGCACTGGGCAGAGCTGCCAGAGGGTGATTCCCACCCAAGCCATTCCTGGTGCCACCTCCCAGCTGGCTGAGAGATGTGTTCCCAGGCACTGGGAATGCAAGTTTTCCAGGATTAAGGGCACATCAGCAGCAGTGTTTGTCCCTTTGTCTGTTCCAAGAGCAGTTGCCACCCCTGAGGGTGGCAGCGATGCCCTGTGATTCCCACCCTGGGTCCCAGATCCTGATATTCCAGCAGCTCGGCACGGTCTGAGGCAGGAGCAGGGATTATCCCTGCCCAGCAGTGGGATTACTTCCTTGCCTGCCTGCGTGGGGCATGGATGGAGTCTAAAATTCCTGGTTTAACACCTGTAATGAGCTGGATCCCAAATAGTTCTCAGCACCTGCATCCCCAAAGCCACAGGATGAAGCTGTCAAAGGCAGGAATTGGCAGGGCAGGAATACTGGAGAGCCACAGGAGATCTCCCTCTGCCTAGGTGCTGGGTGCTCAGCTCTGTTCCCAGATAGGGAATTCTGCTGGGAGAAGTGGGAGCTCTCCGAGGACACGTGGCATGGTGTAGATGCCAGGGGGACCTTGGCTTTCCTTGGGATGCAGTGCCAGGGATTTCACTGGGGAATCTTTCCTTGCAGAGAGGGGAAGGAGCAGATTTATCCGGGGAGGTGGATTTAAAAGTAATGATTTCCAACCCAGCCATCAACAGGGAATTCTACTGAGAAAATAGGGAATTCTGCCAGGAGAGTTGGGGAGGGACCACTGTCCCCCAGGGCTGCTGCTGGGGCACAACAAGAGGGAGTTGCTTGATATTTGTCTGATATTTAACATAGCATTTTTCCTTTGAAATGCCATTTTATCCCACTTCTAAAACCTTAATTTCACTAAAAATTCCTGTAAGTTGGACTACTAGTATTAGAAGGAAATTCCTGGGCTGTTTGAAGTTTATTTACTTTTTTTTCCACAACGAGCTGAACTTTATTCCCTGTCACTTTTGAAACGTGCCATCTTTCTGGATTCCTCTTGATAAGCACTTGCTGCGGAGAGGAGCCATCAGTTTGGGAGGCTTGATCTCCCAGAATTCCATTTTTCCTGGCACGGGATCAAAAGATGACAAATATCTTGAAAGAAGACAGAGGCTTTATTGTTGCTATTTGAGGCGCTCAGCACGTCAAAAGTAGAGGCGGGCTGTAAACGGGGCTATTATTTGGGATAAGTGTTTCCAACCTATGGATTGATAATTTTACCCGTGTTTCCTGGGAATAAAAGCCGTTGGGATGGCCCGGTGCTGCGGCCACTCGCTGCAGTGTGCCAGTCGGCACCGTTGTTTTCCTGAGCCATTGGAAAATGTCACCGGGGAAGCGCCGCTGCCAGAGGCACATTTTAACTGGCACTGGGAGGGAGTGGCAGATCCCAAAGCATCTCTTGGAAAAACAAGGAAAAATACCAGAACTAAGGGACTGGTAATGACGCATCCACAAATCCTTCCACAGGCAGTGGAGGAAGCAGGGAAATGATTTGAAAATGATGATGGGAATATGGGAACATCTTCCCTCCCCCCCCCAGCAGCACAACCTACTCTTCCCTGCCCCTTATTGTGCTGGGTCCAGGTTGCATGGAATGGCAGAGGTCTGGGAAGTTGTGTGGGATGCTGGAAGGGTGACTGGATGTGGATGTTTAGTGAGATGGTGGCTAGGGATGGCAGCCTGGGGTAGGGGGGTGTTTGTTGGGATGCTGGGCAGGGATGGTGGATGATATTATAATCTGAATAAAAATCCAGCATTTCCCAGCCCTTCCAAGGCATAGGAGTCATTTTAATTCCTATTTTTCCAGGACAGAAACATTTTCATCCCACATCCATCCTCATTCTCTCGAGCTCACAACAGCCTGTGCTGTGTCGTGCCAGACAGAAACAGTTGCCAGGCTCTTCCCAAAAAAATTTCACTTAAGGAACACCTTGCTCATTCCGAGAGATCAGGCACATGTCAAAATAGATGGAGAAGAGAAATTGGCCAAGCAATTTTGAGAGGGAGGAGTTATTGTTCCATCCCCTGCCATGGACAGGGACACCTCCCACCAGCCCAGGTTGCTCCAAGCCCTGTCCAACCTGGCCTTGGACACTCCCAGGGATCCAGGGGCAGCCACAGCTTCTCTGGGCACCCTTGCCAGGGCCTGCCCACCCCCCCAGCCAGGATTCCTTCCCAATATGCCATCTATCCCTGCCCTGTGGCAGTGGGAAGCCATTCCCTCTGTCCTATCCTTAGGTCCAAAAGGTGGAGTCAGACAGATGGAGGCTCTCCCAGTCTCCTGATTTTCCACTCCCTACAGCAGATCCCACTGCCTGTGCCCCCAGAGCAGGAGCTGCTCCCCCGGCTGGCAGTGCCGGAGCCTTTTCCCATTTTCCCAAGGCCCCGCGCTGTTGGAAGGGGCTGAGCCTGCGGCTGCCAGCTCCGGGTACAGCCTGCGATCCGTCTGCGTGAGCCCCGTCGGGTGTAATGGCTCAGCTGCAGGAACGAGCTGAGCACCCGGCACCGGAGCTTGGCATTGGGAGCCGCCTGACAGTTCCATATGAATATTAGCCATCTGCGGGGTAGGAGGCTGCAGCTCTCAATTCCCCCTTTCTCCTGCTCCTCTCGCCTTTTTTTCCTTTATTTCTTGTTTTTTTGGTGGAGCGAGCGATCACAGAATCATGTTTGCTGGTAGCCTCTTCCCGTCTTGGATTGAAACAAACACTCTTTCTCTCTGTGGTTATGTCGAGTTTAGGGGATGCTATGCCCAGAATCCTGGAATAGTTTGGGTTGGGAGGGACCTTAAAGCTCATCTCATTCCACCCCCTGCCGTGGGCAGGGACACCTCCCACTAGCCCAGGTTGCTCCAAGCCCCGTCCAACCTGGCCTTGGACACTTAACCTGGAATTAGGTGCAGGAAATACCATCACCGGAGTGCATTTGTCACTCCCACCCTGCTCCGACCACCTGCACTCCCCGGGACTCTGCCAACGGCTCCGCCACCCGTCCTGCTTCCCCATCCCTTGGGTCTCCACGTTCGCTGTCTCCCAGGAACTTTGCAACTTCCCCATTACCGCAGGTTGTATTTAAGATTCCCGTGCCTGTGGCTTAATAACCCCCAAATTAGTCCCGCTGGAATTAGCCGTAATTAAGGACATTGTGAAATACGGTGGGGGCACACGGAATTACACTGTATTACTTTATTAATAATATTCTTTAACTACACTGTAAATTGCTATTAGGCCTGAACATTCCTGCCTGGATATGGAAATAGTCTTTTGCTATGCTAATCTAACACAATTTTCTTTTAAATGTAAACAAATTATACTCTATTAATATGCTGTTCTACTTGCATAGTTAATTATTGTAACAGTAAGGAATAAAATGGTTCGGCTTTCGCTGTTTCTGATGGAAAAAGGGCTACATAAATAGTTTAATAGGGAGCTAATTATGCAAAAAATTCCAATGCTGAAAATGTGTTTGTAATTGCATTAAAATGGTCTTCTGTTCAAATATTGGAAAGCCGGCTAATTGGAGGCGAGCTGGAAATTTAAATATTGTGAATCGATGATTTTCATACAGTACATGTTTGGTTGCGTTTCTGTTCATATTTGTCTTTGGGAAGGAAGGGAATATTTAACGGTGCTTAATAAGAGGAGCTCCGGGTCTCATACCAATGAGGGAAGTCGCTGGGAAGCAGGAATTCTAAAGGTCCGTGCCACGGGGTTGACCTGGATTTGGGGAGTGGCTCCCGTGGAAGCATCACAAGGAGAGACCTTCTCACTCTCTGCAGCTCCCTGGCAGGAGACTGTAGCCAGGTGGGACTTACCCTTGTCTCCCAGGAAACAGGAACAGAGGAAAAGGCCTCAAGTGGCACCAGGGCAGGTTTGGATATGGGTGAAAATTTCTACATGGAAAGGGTTGTAAAACATTGGAAGTGTCTGCCCAGGGCATTGGGGGAGTCCCCACCCCTGGAAGCGTTCGGAACAGGTGGATGTGGCACCTGAGGACATGGATTAGTGGTGACCATGGTGGTGCTGGACTCGGTGATCTTGAAGGTCTTTTCCAGCATTAAGGATTCCATGATTCTATGATCCTACCCCGGGATAGGGCTGCTCACAGGGGGTGATGCTGCATGGCCACGAAATGAGCTGGTGTGGCCACCAGGTCCCTGATTGACTGGGCATGGAGGGACACGTGGAGATGTGCCAGTGGCCATCCCACGGGGATGGGAACACGGGGACCCGATGTCCCGTCACCACCACTCTGGAAAAGGCTCCTGACACGGGCCCAGGAAGGTGACAGCGGGGTGATGGCGAGTCCTGCGGTGTCCCCAGAGGGCAGGAGCACAGGCAGGACCAGGGACCGTGGCCCCACCGCAGCACACCTAAGCAGGGCTCTCAGGGCGTCGGCACCGGCGCGCTCGCATCCGGGCCTGGCAGTTTGGAGTGGGAACAGGCAAACAGCTTGTGGTACAAAGCAAAGGAGAGAATTCCAAATGGCTAATCTCCAGCCACCCACACAAGTTTTGTCTCTCTTTAGCACCTTTCCCTGTTGCTAAGTCTCGCATCCAAAAAACCGGAGAGGAGACACTCCAAATTATGCAGCAATATTGTGTCGAGCAGCTGAAAACAGGCTCGGGGAAGAGCTCTGGGAACACGGCGCAGCCCGTATTATCTGCAGCACACTGGTGACTGTCCACAGCTAACAGATGGTTGTCCACAGCCAAAGGGCACGGGGCACGCTGGACCAGCAGCACCGGGACCCAGAGGTGCAGCCAGCCCGGCTGGAGTGGGCTGGGGTAGCAGTGGAGCACCACCTGCGTGGGTCTGTGTCCCCCGCTGCCACCCAAGGGGCAGAGCGTGTCCTGGGCACTGGGAAAGGGTGGCCATCCTGCCCACGGATCTAGCCAGGAGCGATGCTGCCCATCCACACACTGAGCTTCCCGCAGCAGCAGGAGCCTTGAAGCCGTGTGAGGATTCTCCCACTGAAGTGCAGATCACAGGAAGCAAGACCTGTTCCGTAGTCACTGGAATGTCCCAGAGTCCCTGGGGAAGCGCTGGAGGGGAGGATCTGCATCCCTGCCTGTGGGCTGCGCTTTAAGCCTGTCTTAAGGGAAAGGAGGAGAAGGGGAAGTGCTGACTGAGGAAGGTGATCCAGGGAGCAGGAAGGTGGAGCTCGGAGCAGGCCTCGTGCTCCCTGGTCCCTGCTAAGCCCAGCAAAGCAAGGTGCTGGAAGTCCTACTCAGGTGCCCAACACCCCAAAAGCAGGAAGCCACGTGCCCCCCCACCTGACCTGCCCGAGCACCCTGACACACTGGGAACACTGCGTGTGCCGGAACAGCTCTGGCTCTGCCCTTATCCACCTGCTCCAGGCAGCATCAGGAATATCCGGGGTGGGAGAGCTGCCTTGGAAAGGCAGCTTTGTCCTGGCTAATCCCATTTTGGCCCTTCAGATGCATCAGATTAAACAGGCACACGTACCTTTGGTTTATGTTCTGTGACATGAGTGACCTGCATTGTGTTATTTCCGTATTTAAGGGAGAAAATTCCTCAAAATATACATGAAGGGGCATGGCAGGGGCAGAGGAGAGCCCTCCAAGTGGAAATTCCTGACAAATTATCTCAGTCCAAGAGTTATCACCTCCATTTTCATGGCAAATACTCCACCAAACCCAGTGCCTTGAGCTCGCTCATAAGAAGCCAAAGAAATAATTTGCTACAAGGAAAAAAATAGAAAAGTGGGGGGGGGGGGGGAAAGGCAGGAAAAAAAGACATGTCATATCCCAGCAATCCTGCCAAAATCCCCAAACAGCTTCCTAGCTGTTTAAGGGAAGAGCATCTGAAATATCTTTGCGGAGTCTTGTCTGTTTGTCTGACAGATGTCTGCAACGTACTGGGAACTGGAGTCATGCTCCGAATGTAAATAAGATTACAGGCCTTTAAATATTCCCATTCCGTTGTATTTACCTTCATGCCGAGGAAAATAAAGCCTTTCTGCTGGCTGTTTTTTTTCCAGCAGGTTTTTTCCCCTCTCTGTATCCCACAAGCAGGCTTAACATTTTTTGCCTCGTCAGTTAAATGCACAGGTTTGTCCTTTAATCCAGTGGTTGCTCCAAAGGATCCAGCTGTTAAAAAGGCAGTTTCTGGCTAAGGGTATAAATTATTCATTTGGAAGCATTGTTCACCTCCTTTTTTTCCCTCCCCCCAGAATGAATAACAGAAGTCTCAATAATGGAGTTTATTGAGGCCTCTGCTCCAATCCCCTGGGACACTGGTATTCCCTGGGATGTCCCCGACCCTGGAGCAATGCTTTGGGGGAAAGGCAGGGTCTGCCCTGCTTTGCCCACCCGCTGTGGTGGGAAGATGGAGCTGGGCTTCGGAAGGGTGGATATGCCCATTTTGGGGAGCACGGAGCCATTCCCTGCTGTCCTGCTGGGACACTGAGGAGGAAGGAGCAGGAATTAGTCGCTTTGCTTTTTGCACCCTTAAATCCAGTAATGAATTCCACCCAAATCTACACTCCTAAAACAAAGCCTGCCTTCGAAGCCGCAGCGCGGACGAACGCCCTCCCCGGAATCACCTTCCCCTGCCCTCTCCTGCCCCCGGAGATGCTCCGGGCAGGTCGCGTGGTTTCCCTGAGCCCCCGGCGGTCGCATCCTGCATGCCGGGAGCTGACCCAGCGCTGCGGCCGAGCACTAAATCCCTTCCAAGCGCTGTTTGGATTCCTAGTGGAGCCTCTGCCGGAGCCTCTCCGGGAGCGGGGCACGCTCCTCAGTCCATCCCGTGCCCGCTCGGGACTGCCCCGCGGAGCCACACGGGCCGGGCTCGGGCGCGGGGCAGCGCCGGGCCGGAGCCGCTCTCACCTCACCCGAGTGAGGGCTAATGAGAGTAGCCTGTCAGTATCAGCTCAGCGCCGGGGCGATTATCGAGCGAGTGGATTACTGGGAGGGGTTGTGCGGGAAATCACAGGTTTCCTGCCCCGCGCCGGGCATCCCTGGCCAGGCAGCGGAGCCGGGAAAAGCGGCGGCTCAGTCTGTCCTGCTTTTTGCGAGGAGCCGAACTCGGGATTGCGCGAGTGTCAGATGGACACTCTCCAGCTGTTCTGGAATCATGTGTCAACATTATTTACCAAACTAATGTGATGATAATTATGGAATAAAGTGCGGGGAGCGAGCACGCGGGCAGGATGGCCATACATACTTAATGATCCCATTCTCCTGCATCTCCAATCAGTCGGAGCGGAGCCCGTCGCTGGAGACATGTGGAGGCAGCAGCGCAAGCTGTCTGTGCGGGATCCAGGGATGACTGGATGCGGCAGCGCGCATTCCAAGTAAAAAATTAATTTACAAATGGGTTTCAGGGTTCCCACCAGATGGAAGAGCACGGAAGTCACGAGCGGCCCTTCTCCGGCGCTTAACCCTTGCGCCGACACCGCGCCGGGAGCGGGGCCAGCTGGAAAGAATCACGGTTGGAGGCCGCAGCCGGAGTTTCTTTTGGAAATGGTTACTTTAAACCCCAAACACCTGTACTTTTACTGCCGCCTGAGCCGGGCTGCGACATCACACGCAGGAGGCAGATGTGTAACCGGAGCCTCTGGAGCTGGTTTGAATTATAACAACACGGCTTTGAAGGAGAAGGAGGGGGCTCGGGAAGGCGTTGGGAAGAAAGGCTTTTATTTCGAGATCAAACCTCAATCTTTAAAGAGTTTCTTCCTGTCACCTTTAGCTCCCGCTGAGTGCTGGTTCTCTCCACAGCCAGTCCCACCGACATGGATAAAGCAACCAATTAATTCCCAAAAGCTGCTGAGAGCCCAGGGGGATTGGGCCCCTAAGGCTGCACAGCCAGTGGTGCCCTTGCCAGGCTTAGGTTGGATTGTAGGAACAATTTTTCCATGGAAAGGGCTGTCCAGCCCTGGGCAGCGATGGAGTCACCAGCCCTGGATGTGGCACTGGGGGACGGGGGTTAGAGGTGGCCTTAGTGGGGGAATGGCTGGACCCGATGGTCCCAGCAGTGCCGAGCCGCTCCTGGGATGCAGCACTTCCCAGCAAAGCTCTCTGTCCTCCTGAAGTGGATTTTTGAGGCAGGAGGGCCGAGCTTGGCCAGGCTCCTGCCTTTGCACAACTGTGTTATAAAACATCCGCCGGGGGGGAAGACAGAGGTCGGATGTTCCCTGAGCCCTCCCACTCCTTTTTCACCGTGGGGACATAAAATCCGTGGATGCGCACCAATTTTTATCGCAGGAAGCGTGATTTCTCCTTGGAGAGATGAGCAGCCCTTTCCCTCCAGCCTCCTGGAAGCTCCAGCTGCCTCCGGGAGCTGGGAGCTGGGGAGCGAGGCAGGGCCGGGCTGCGGGTGCAGGCAGGGGGTGGCACCTCGGGCATGGAATCATGGAATGGTTTGGCTTGGAAGGGACCTGGTCCCACCTGGCCCTGGACACCTCCAGGACCGATCCCATGGAGCCAGGCCGGGCAGCAGGGTCATGCCGGATCCCCGCGATCCCAGCCCCACCCAGAGCTCTCCTCAGACCCCCTTCTGTGCAAGGAAAAGCTCCTGCACGTGTGGCCAGCTCCAGTCAGGTGCTGGCCATGCTTCCACATGGTTCCCTGGGCCGGTCCATCCAGTGACCCTACACCCTGCTCTAAAATTCAGGATTTCTCCCCATTTTCCCCTAGTAATCTTGCCCAGAACGTGTTTTTCCTCCAGCCCTTTCCATACCTTTGAGATTACCCTGAGACTCTGCAAAGTGACCTGACCCCTGGCACACTGTGCCCTCGTTTTTTTTTCTCCTCCTCTCTTTTTTCCCCCTCTTTTCCTCCCCCTTAACTCCGAGCTCATTTGAAAATTCCAATTTCTCTAATAATTCGATGCAGCTGCTAAGATGTTCCCTTTCTTTTGATCACTGTTATTAATGATGTGCTGTAACATATGCAATGCTTGCAATCCCAGCTACTATTTCTTACAAAGATCATTTTGTACTTCCCCCCGCTCCCTTCTCCCCCCTTCTTCCCTCCCTCTCTTCCTCCCTCCTTCTCTCCCTCCCTCCCTCTGCTCTGATGAAGCTCATATGTTTTAGGAAGTTCATCTCCGAGCTATTAGTCTAAGAATTAGGAAATGTGTGGGCAGCTCCTCTGTGGTAGAAAAGGAATTGGAGAAAGAAACAGTTCCCTTTTATTCCCCAAATTTTTTTAGTCCCAAAAGAGGGAGGTTGGCTTTGTTTTGGGTCCCGAGTTTACCGTGAAATATGTTGTGGCTCATTCCTAATGTCATCTTATTTACTTCCATGTTTTGATAAAACTGAGGTTTCCAGCCCAATGTTT
>NW_020956811.1:45913-69762 GCF_003031625.1 Empidonax traillii
TTTCTTTCTTTCTTTCTTTTTTTTTTTTTTTTTTTTTCAAGAAGGGCAAAACAGGTGCTGAAATGTGAAACCCTGCTGAGGGATTTCCTCGGCACGACAGCTTGGTGGGAGCACGGACCTGGAGCGGGACGTGCTCCCAGCGCCGCCGGAGAAGGCGGCGGAGCGCCGGGAACGCCGCGCTGTCGCTTTAAGGAAAAATAAACTCCAATATGAACTACCAAAAACCCTGCCATTTCCAGCCTGGGCTTGATTAATGATTTTTCTATCTAATAAAAGGTTCACAAACCATCTGTTTTTCTCCCTAATGCCTTGCCCAAAGGTTTTTCGTTCCTATTTCAGGCTTGGGGCCAACTGACATTCCCCTCTTTTTTTTTTCCCAGCCTTGTAAACAAACCCTTCTCTCTTTTTAATCTTCCAGGGCTGTTTCCTACCCATCGTTATGCATATTCATTGCGAGTAAACATTTTTAGTGTCTACACTTAATCTCTTCCACTGGCAATTACTGTTCTATGCTGTTTTGTAATGCAGAAGGGCCAACGCTTTCCCTTCTAATAACAGCTGGGTCGCAGATGGGGCCCGCAGTCATTGTAGAAAATAAAAATTTACAAGATGCCAGTGGAATTTATTTCAGTTTTATGGAGTCACAGGAGGAACCTTTCTGTTATCCGCCTTCAGTGAGATCTGCAGGCACGAGGCGAGCTTTTGACATTTAATCAAAGGGGGGTTCAGGTAGGGGCTGGAACGACGCGGGGAAGAAAGCAGGTGGATCGTATTAGGCGATGCCATGGTTAATTTATTTGGGAGTGATTGGCTTAGATGTGTGCAGCCAATATGTGACACGGCGTATATATCTTGTTTAGCGTCCCGCTCGCCGAGCGCCGCCGCGCCGAGCTGTCACCACGCAGCCAGCCAGGTGTCGGGGCCCTCGCCCCGCTGCCCGCGCCCGGGGCAGCCCTCCAGAGGGGCAGCCCTCGGCAGCCACCTGACAGGCCTGGCGGTGCTGCAACAGCCCCCGAAGGAGTCTCCCCATCCTGCACCGTCGAGCCGTTCTGCAGCAAAATGCAGAGATGGAGCTGAAAAATGAGGGGGGTTAACCTTGCTGGGTCATTCGGCTCTCACCAGCCCCACAAGGGGGGGGATCACGATCCCAGGGGGCTTGCCTGGGGTAGGAGACAGTCGGAACAGCCCAGCGGCACTTGGGATGAGGGGATGCTGGAGGTGGAGGGGCTGGAAGCTGCTGGCACTGCGCAGGTCTGCCTGGCTGGGGGAAGATATCTCAGTGGGAATCGCTGACTCCCAGTGGGAAAAACCATCACAGCTCAGCAAGAAACACGGGCCAGCAAGGCACGAGGGTCATGGAATCCCAGAATCCGGAGTGGTTTGGGTGGGAAGGGATTTTAAGGATCATGTCATTCCACCCCTGCCATGGGCAGGGACACCTCCCACGATCCCAGGTTGCTCCAAGCCCCCTCCAGCCTGGCCTGGGACACTTCCAGGGATGTGTGGTGCAACAAGACCGTACCCAGGGCAGAAGGTTCCCCCTGGGAATCAGGAGCCAGGGCTGCCCAAGGCCACAGAACCCGTCAGCTGCTTCCCAAACTCCAGCCATCCCTGAGATTTTCTGGTGGGCAAATATGTGCATGCACATAATGGGATTAGGGTGGAAGCAGTTTTGAGGAAACTCCCAATACATAAAGGACATATTTCCACTTAGTGGGCATTATGAAGGTATTTTTTGCAGATTTTTTTTAAGCACTCGAATGGGAAGGATGTAAAACTACCCCATCCCTCCTTTTTTCCTCCTTCCTCCTCCATTACCAGCATCCAGAAGCAGAAACCTATTGATCTACTCAAATTGATTAGATTTGAGGTGGTGTGGGTTTTATTATTGTTTTTTTTTTTCATTTGTAATCCAGGGTTTTCAAAACTTTCCACTAAGGGAAGCTTAGAAATCTTTTCCAAAGGATTCTTCCTTTTTACTTCCCAGGGAATCCTGATTTAGGGGTTGGAATGAGATGATCTTTAAGGACCCCTCCAACCCAAATCATTCTGTGATTCTATGTAGAAGGAAAATACAACTTACACGGAGAGTAAAACCTTCAGTTCTTGCAAAGAATTTGTTCTTTCCTGTCAGGTATTTCCCAGGGCTTGGATCTATGAAAAAGAAAAAACCCAAACTAAAAAAAAAGCTATTAAAGTGTGTGGTTTAGTTAAAACTTTCCCTCCTCCCTCCCATCCTTCAAAACATGATATTGCTATTTTTATATGCAAACTCTGCTGAAAATATTGAATTTGGCACATTAAATACCAGAGATGAAGGTCTTAGTGGCTTTTAATGAAGAGGATAAATTCTCCGAACCAGATTTCCCTGTGTATCATCCCCAGTCCCCTTTTCCCAGCCCTTTCCCTTCATTTACACGCTCCAAAGCTGCCAATAAGTTCGTTAATCTTGGTGAAATGCTGTTTCTAGTGCAAATATTAGGAAAGATCAACTAATCAAAGTCACGGGCTGGGAATGGCTCAGTGGGGCCTCAGGGGTCTCCCGTCAGCAGATCCCAGGGCTCCAACTGGAGTTGGGGGATCCTGGCGGATCAGAACTTCCCTGGGAGTCCTCAGGAACTGTTCTCCTTCTCCAGGGAGAAATGGGAGCAGGGCAGGGAAGTGCTAATCCTGTTAATGGCCCAAGAGGGGCAAAGCTGAGGGGGCAGGAGGGAAAATGATGTGGGAGGTGGCAGGAGATGGGGAAGGAGCCTGGGATGCAAACACATCCCAGTCACAGAGGGAGGCCACTCCTGGGAACACCCTGGCAACACCATGGGTTCCAGGGTGGTGGGACAGCCCTGGGGTCTCCTCCTGAGGGCTCTGAGTGCCCCGAAATGCCACATCCCATCACACCCTCAGCATCCTCAGCTGGGACCACCCTCCCCACGCCGGAGTCCAGCTCCGACCCTGAATCAAACCCTTTTATTGAAATGACACCAAACAGAGAGAAACTCAACAAAAATACCCCCCAGGCAGCCTCACTCCATAACCCAAAGTGATTTCTGCTCTGCTCCCGCAGAAACAGCCGGAAGAGGGACCATAATTAATTAGGATGCTCGGAGCCGACATCGCCGACGACGGTGCCGAGGATGCTCATAAAGCCAAGCACTGATCTGGGCCTTCCAGCTCTGTTATTAACTGGAAGCAGGGATAATCATTCCTGACAAATGAAAAGCGGTGCTGTGGGGAAAGGAGAGGCTTCAGGAAGGAGCTGTGGAGACCGGAGGACTGTGGATCTGCTCCATGAAATATTCAGAAGGTGGGACAGGCTGCGTGGGGCTCGTGTTTTATGGAATGGGCTGGGGCTGGATGAACAGCCCCCCTCCTCGCAGCCAGAGCTGCATGAGGTGCCGGGTGCTTGGGGTGATGGGAGGCTCCTCAGCTCCCACACTCTGCCCAAGCTCTTCCTCTCGGGCCTCACAGGTGTCTGTGGCAGCAGCAGCTCCGGCAGGGATGGGAGAGGCTCTGCAGCACAGCTCCAGCCTTCTCCCAGCAGCTCACACTGCCAAGGCCACCACCAACCCGTGTGCCCCAGCACCACATCCACGTGGCCCTTAAATCCCTGCGGGGCTGTGACTGCACCCCTGCCCTGGGCAGCTGGGCCAGGGCTGGACAGCCCTTTCCAGGAAGGAATTTGCCCAATATCCAACCTAAACCTCCCCTGGTGCAACCTGAGGCCTGTTGCTTGTTCCCAACGCCCGTCTCACTACAACAAGGGTATTACTGTGGTCTAGAGAGGGGAGAAGCCTCTCCGAGACTCTGCTCCTGTGCAGGGCCAGGAGCTGGACTCGATGTGTGTCCCTTCCAACTCAACATATTCCATCCATGATTCTCTGACTCTGAGAAGAATCCTCTTAATTCCTTCTGATGCTCTTCTCTCCCAGACAGTGCTGCCTCACTGGGGGCTTTTCCTGACGCAGGAGAGGGTGATTGGGAAGATGGATGCAGCTCCTACCCCTCTGGAACAGCATTTGCAGGGGCACAGCCATCTGCACAGCAGCTCCACTCACAGCCAGGCTGTAAAGCCCCTGGAACAGCGACAGAAACACTTGGACAGGTGGGTTCACTCTCTTCCCACTCCCACTCCGCATTCCCGGCTCAGGGAACGGTGCAAATGGAGCCCAGGCCATAAAAGATAAGGGTCATATGGATGTAGAGGAGCTGCGTTACGGTCGGAGTTGTTTGTCACAGAATATTCACCTGTTACAAGTGACACTGGAAACATAAAAGGGGGAAAATGTAAAATCCACTGCCAGTTTGGGCCATTTGTCAGGGCTGGGAACATCTTAACGGAGTTGCAACGAGGCTGCATCTTCCAAAGCATCAGCTGAAGCAGCTGGAGTGAGTTACTCCAAAGAAATCAGCTGATGGTGGGCTCTGTGGGAACATTTTCAGGGAGCAAAATGGGAAGTGTCAACTGAAAACTCCAAGTCAAACCCCAAATGGGGATTCAAACTTCAGATGGGGATTTTTGAGGCCCTGGCACAGGTTGCCCAGAGAAGCTGTGGCTGCCCCACTCCTGGAAGTGTTCAGTCTTGAAAAAAGGGTGACAAAGACTCAGGAGTGGAAAATCGGGTTGAATCCTAAGATTTCCTCTGAGCATTAGAAATACTCAGTGTTAAACCAGAGAAGGATCAGCTCTGTCCCATGGTCCTTCCAGGCTATTTTAGGGTGTGACCACGGCAGACAGACAGTTTGGGAAGGTGATTGCGGAGCGCCAGGGTAGGTGGGTGTTGCAGTGACACATTTCCTTCCACCCATTTCCCTGCTGCCTTCCCCATCCCAACACACGTTCCCGAGAAGGCCCGGAGCGTGGGCAGCACGGCAAACCCATTCCCCTGGTGGCTGCTGGGACTGTCCCCGTTGTGCCCTGTTCCGACGGTGGCTGTGCCCGGAGAAGCCCGTGCCTCGTGACATCTGTCCTCCACGACCCTGCCCACGCTCCAGCCGTGCAGCCGCGCTTAGCCCGGCTTTTTCCTGGCACGGCCCGCACTTCGGGAAGCGCTGAGGCTGACAGGAGCTGGAAGGGGCCCCGGAGCCCCCTTGTCCCCCCCGACACGATCCCCCTCCTCCGCCCCGCGCCGGGCCACGCAAGCTGCCGGCCTTTTGTGGCTGTTTGCCTGGCTGTCGTGCTCTTGGCAGCGGGCTGGCAGCGGAGGGAGCAGCTGGCACGGCCTCTCCCCTCTGATTGCGGCACTGATTGTGCACCACATGCCCTCGGCCAAGGCCCCCTCCCCGCTCGGCTCCGGCGCCGGGGCTGATTGCGGCCACTGCGAGGGGGCTGCGGCAGCTGCGGGGCACACATGCCAAGTTCTCCCGGCGCTGGCCTGTGGGTGTCAGCTTGTCTCCCTCTCTGGCATTTCCTCTGGCAGCCAGACCCGCTCTGTGCCAGCCTGCTGCCTTCGGAACGGGAAAGTTACCTCCGAGCGGGGCGGCAGGGAAAACGCTGGTGGATGAGCACGGGAGAGGGATGATCCCGGTCTGGCTTTGACCCGGGACTAGCGCAAAGCGGCTCTGCTCTGGAGCTGGCACGGCTTCAGGTCTGGGAGAGGGGCTTGGAGCACCCCGCTCTGGTGGGAGGTGTCCCTGACCACGGGGTGGAACGGGGTGGGCTTTAAGGTGCCTTCCAACCCACACCGTTCCGTGGCTCCGTGATCAGGATGAATGCTGTGCAGGAGCTGGGGCAGAGCGGTGGGAATCGCACAGGTTGCAGGAGGAGGAAAACTGAGTCACGTCCCTCATGAATGGTCCGAGCAGAGCCAGGGAAGGACTTGAGCAGCGTCTCCCACATTCCCACGCTTCCTCCCTCCCTTCTCCCGCGCTGAATCCCTTGAAATCTGGGAATGAACACACACACTCTGCTATTTCTATAACGTCTGGTGGAAATCGTCGCTCGTGACCGGAAACATTTCACCTGTGGTGAAACAGTAGCAACCCGCTTTCAGATGCCATTTTCCTACTCAAGGTCACGGAATAACCTCGTGGCTTTAAAATGCAGTGCCGAACTCCGAATGAAGCTGGGGAAAGGGGCAGAATTCCTCCATATTCGTGCGCACGAGTCCCGGCCCTGCTTTTAGCGCGAGGCAGAAGGAGCCACAGGGGAACGGTGGGACAGAATTCCCAGGCTGCAGGAGCCTTCGTCTCGTCGCTCCATCCCACCGTCCCGAAGCAGCCCACCGAGAGACCCCGGGCAGCCTCGGCGGGGTGCCAGCCTGGAGCTGCCAGGCAGTGTGGAATCGGCTCAGCGTTCCCAAATTTCACATCCTGGCTGCTCGGCAGGCTGCAGCACCAAAGGGAGGCAGGCCGGGAATGCGGGGGATCGGGCTGGGCTTAGGGACACCTCTGCTGCTGCCGGTACGGGGCTGTGGAAGGTGCCGGGGAGAGGCCACATCCAGAAAGTTCCACAAGGAAAGGGAAATTCAGGCTTAGCTGTGGCTGGGACAGGACTCCAGAAAAAGGAGCGTTTTTCGTGCTGAGAGAACAGTGATATCCCTGCGAATAATTCCCGAGGCACTTTGGACAACGACGTGGAGTGATGGGAAAAGGGGGAGTGGCCTTTAACTGAGGGAGGGCAGGGTTAGGTGGGATTTTGGGAAGAAATTTCTGGCTGGCAGGGTGGGCAGGCCCTGGCACAGGTTGGGCAGAGAAGCTGTGGCTGCCCCTGGATCCCTGGAAGTGTCCAAGGCCAGGTTGGAGCAGCCTGAGCTATGGAAGGTGTCCCTGCCCATGACAGGGGGTGGAACAGGATGGTCCTTAAGGTCCCTTCCACCCAAACCATCCTGGGATTCCGTGATTCGATTAAGCCACTTGGTTGTGTTTCAGGCCTGAATTCCCAGCGGTCGCTTGGAAGTGAGTCCCAGTGCCTCACTAGGCTTTTAGGAATTCCCCAGGATTAGGTTTAATCAGTGATCTGCAGTAATTTAATATATTTCCAGTGCTCTCTTCTTTAATACTTAATGAGTGATGATTAGGTTTGTGTATCAGATCTGAAATCTGCAAGTTATGTGGCAATTAATGCTTGAAGTGCTCCGTAACTTCAAATATAATGATCATATTTGCCAAGTAATTAGGGAATATGTGTGCCTAATAAATAATAACACTCCGCTCTCATATGGCACCGCTCACCTGAGCAGCTCCACAGGGCAAAACACAGGTCCAGACAGGACCTGCTCCTTCCCTGGTCTGTATCTGTCCTCTTCCTGGAGCTCGGCTTTGGGAGCAACCAGGAGGCTGTGACGGGACAAGGGGGGATGGTTTGAAACTAAAGGAAGGTGGATTTGGAGAAGACACAGGGAACTGATTATTGCGAGGGAGGGGAGGCCCTGGCACAGGTTGCCCAGAGAGGCTGTGGCTGTCCTATCCCTGGAAGTGTCCAAGGCCAGGCTGGAGTAAGCTGGGATAGTGGAAGGTGTCCCTGCCCATGGCGGGGGGTGGGAATGAAATGATGCTTAAAATCCCTTCCAGCCCAAACCGTTCTGGGATTCTGTGATCCCGGGTACCTTATCCAAAGGAATGGGTTGTGCAAGTGGATCAACATCCAAGACACCCTATTTCCCTTTCCTGCCCTCATTAGAGATGAATTTTTTAGGAGAAAGGAATGATGTAACTCAGGAGAGTCCAGCCTCCCTCCTGCCCGTTCCCCCAGCTTCCTCTCTGATAATTCCTGTTCACTCTTGACGTTTAATTAGAGGCCAGAAAGCTCTGTAACATCAGGGAGACAGCAAACCTAAACAAACCAAACCCAGGAGGGCCACAGAGCCCGGAAAAACCGGGAATCAAATCCCACTCCCTGAATTATAGACAACGTTCCTCCTTTGCCAAATCCAGGCAAATATTCCACTTGCTCCAGCTCTGCCTGAAGAGCTCGAACTGTTCTCTGCAGCACAAAGGCTCTTTCATCAAACATGGAGCTGCACATTTCACATTAATAAATATTCCAGGGGGATTTGGCTGTGTAAAATAAAGGTTAGACGGAGTTTTCAGGAGCCAAAAATGCGGCTGAAGGAGGCTCTGCCTCCCAGCCCGTGGAGTTCAGCAGCAGTTGAGCTCCTGAGTAAGCGAGCAAAGTTAATGACGTTATGATTATTTTATTAGGAGTTTCACACTGTTTAGTGAAAGGGAAAAATGAGCAAGGAAATCTTTTGTGATCGTGTGCTGTGTTTGCTCGGATTGATCCGTTGGAATGTGGGTATAAAATACGGTGTGTTTAGTGTCTGCAGACAGGCAACTCCCTGTCCTTGATTCCAGCTTCCACCCCAAGGGATCATCCCATCTCCAGGCATTCCAATCAAAGATTTAAATGGCAGGACATGGATTTAGGAGCTACTTTTGGAAAACAGTGAGCACTGTCTTAGCTTCCTTCTCAGGAAAAGCAGGAGAACACTCATTTGCCTGCACCAGAGGAACCTCCTGAGGGTTTCATAGCCATCTACCAGGAAAATTATGGGATCAGTTTATTTTGGAAAGACAACATTTCTTTGGTCAGTATCGCAACTTCCAGCATCCTCTGTGAGTAAAAACCAGGGATGTTTAAGCAGACTCTTCAGCCTGGGGTAGAAATTCCACCTGTTCCATGCCTGACCCCTGCTTTGGCTCTGTGCTAAGGTGAAACCCAAACTTTTCCTGCCTCTGCAGTTGGCAGAGCCCTGGTTTCTCCTGCCCCTCCATGGTAGGTGTTTGCCTGCTGCTCCCAAAATAAACTCCTGGATGCAGCTCCAGCCAGGAACTGGCAGCATGAATCACTCTGCCAACGTCATCCCAGTCGCTGGAACAGGGATGTGTGGAAGTTGGAGAGGCAGGATATAACTCTGTGACGGAGCTGAGGGGAGGAATGCCGGCTCTGCCAAAACCCGGGAAGCTTTCCTTGGCCTTTGGGGATGTCAAGAGCCACGGTGGCACTTGTGACAGCTGGCAGTGTGCTCTGCTGCTTCTCCAGCTAGGATTCCTGGTGCCTGGAATCAGAGAGGAGTCCAGCAGCCGGGCTGAGCTGCTCAGAAGGTTTTGGGCTGGAAGGGACCTTAAAGATCATCCCATTCCATGGGCAGGGACAGCTTCCACAGCCCAGGTTGCTCTAACCCGGCCCTGGGGCAGCCACAGCTTCCCTGGGAAAGAAGATACCTTGGGTAATGATTTCCCCCTCAGTCCCTCTGGGAAACAGGTGGAGGAACAGCCACACTGGGAGCCTTTGTCTGAGGAGGAGCCGCTTCCCTCGGGAAGGTTGATCCAAACTCCACAGACACCCTTGGGTACAAACAGAGACAAAGCAGGAGACACTGGCAGAGGAGCAGCTTGTGACTCATGGAATCAGCCAAGCTGGAGCGATGAGCCAGCCCTGGAACACACAGGGAATGTGCTCGAGAGCGTCTGTGTCTGGGAGAATTCCCAGGGAACAGGGAACAGTGCTAGCATGGACACGGTGTCTGGGTGTTCAGTCACCAGGGCAGGAGTTGACACCTCCTGACCAAACCCTCCTGAACGTCCCAGGAAAATGCCCCCCAAACTTGTGATGGATCCCGAGGCGGGTTTAGCTCTAGCCTGCACCGTCTGAGAGCCGTCCCAGCTCTCCCCTTCCCCCTTCCCAAGTCTTTCACCTACTTGGCCATGGCCCAGCGAGAGCCTGAGCACAAGTGAGAGACCCCGAGCTCGGAGCCGCTCCGTCGTTGGTGGCGGTGCCAGGATTGAGGAGCGGGAAGTGTGAGGGAGCTGAAAGCCTGTGAATCCTGCTAAGGATAGAACGGCAGGAGGAGGAGGCAGCCAAAGCCCAGCCCCGGGAATCCGAAGCCGAGCGCTGAAGTTGGATGAGATTCCCGGGTGGAGAACGCAGGCTCTGAGCGCTCCGGAGGCAAGGTGGTGCCTGGCAGGCAGGGATGTGAGCGGAGCCGCTCCAATCGGCTTCCCAAAATAGGCATTAGAGCGCATCTTCTGAGAGGAAAGTACCAGACCAGAAAATCTGCTTCCCTTGCCCGTGGCTCCCAGGGAAAGTCCTGTCTCCCTTCGGAGCTCCAGACAGGGCCGGCAGCCAGCCAGGTTATCCCGCGCTCCGGAAGGCACCGACTCGCTGCAGAGCTCCCTCAGCCCGGGGATCGGTGTCACACGGGCACTGGGAACAGGGAAGGCAGGGAACAAGGAAAGGGCGGGGGCAGTGGTAGTGCCTCTCATGCGAGGAGAGCACCACGGCCTGGCCTGACCTCCAGACTCGGGTGAAACTTCAGCCAGGGCAAGTCCTCCAGCCTGTTCCCAGGTGCATCGTGCCTTTGGAAAATCATGGAGTCATGGAATGGTTTGGGTTGGAAGGGACCTTAAAGATCATCTCATTAAAATCCTGTGCCACTATGCCAGGTTACTCCAAGCTCCATTCATCCTGGCCTTGAACACTTCCAGGGCTGGAGAGGGCTGGAATGGGATATAGGTATGTGTGCTTGGGAAAAGTCAGTTATCCTGAATCCAGCATATTCTTGAAGTGCCACTGTGACATCCCCAAGTTACTGGATAAGACAGGAACAGCTGGATCCCAGACATCCCTGTTTTTTGGGGTATATGCACATGCTGCTGCTCCGGGGGCTGCTCCTGGGAGGCAGCTCACAGGGAATCTCAGCTCTTCCTGCAGGGATGGGGCTGCCCTGCTCCCACCAAAGTCCAGGGGGGTTTTACTTCAGTGGAGCAGAGTTAGGTTAATGCCGAGCGTTTGGGAGGCCCCGTTCCCACTTGCCAGCCTGGCTCCTCAGAGACCCTCCCGTCATCAGTTACACTCAGCGTCAGTGTTGGGAACGGCAGCCGAGGGCTTCGAGTGCTCCGCCGAGGCAATCGCTGGCTTGGTAAATGGGCTTTATTTTCTTGCTTTGTTTCCTGCCATGTAAAAGTTGTTCTGTGAATCTTGTTCTGACTCATTTCAATCCCAGTTAGCAATCCTACAGGAGAGACGGGCTTTGGGATCTTAGTGGGATCTCCTCTGCTGAAAGGACAGCCCCTGCGCTCAGGAGTTCCCAGGAGCTTGGCCCAGAGTGGCAGTTCTGCTCTACAGATCATATTTCAGTAAGTTTAAGAAACAAGAAATTGGAATTCTGTCATTTTCACAAGGGACTGTAGTGACAGGACACAGGGAATGGCTTCTGACTGGTTTAGATGGGATGCTGGGAAGGAATTCCTGGCTGGCAGGGTGGGCAGGCCCTGGCACAGGTTGCCCAGAGAAGCTGTGGATTCCCCCGGATCCCTGGCAGTGTCCAAGGCCAGGTTGGAGCAACCTGGGATAGTGGGAGGTGTCCCTGCCCACGGCAGGGACTGTGAATGAGATGATCCTTAAAATCCCTTCCAGCCCAAACCAGTCATAACAAAAGCTCCAAAATCCATGGTTTGAGACCTCACCCTGGAGGTGTCCAAGGAATGCCTGGATGTGGCACTCAGTGCTCTGGGCTGGGACTGGGAGGGTTTTTCCAGCCTCAGTGATTCCCTAATTCTGTGCTGCGAAGACACCCATGAATTCATCTGTGTCTGCAGATTTTACTACAACACACAATAATAAGTAAGACATAATGGGGCCTCGCCTCACGACTGCAGCTCTCCCAGAGCCGGGAATAAATGAATTAATCACGGCCACGAGGGCGATGGGAGGGAAATGCACAGGGAGAACAAGGGCTGCATGGAATCAAAGCCCTGGTGTCACAAAAATTCCAGAATAGAGTTCTTTCTGAGTATTGACTTGATAAGTGAAAACTTCAATAAGACCTGGGGAGGGAGGTTTGCCAGAAGACACGGCTCCTGGGAGGTGTTGGCTGTCAGAGTGGAACAAGGCCGAAGGAGCCCTGGATATTTGTGGAGATTCTTGAGAAAGCACATCAGACTGCTCTCCATTTGATGTTTCCTTGTGGAGTCCCAGGGACTGCCCCGGAACAGCTCCTCGTGGCTGTAGTTTTTTACACCTCGCTATCCCCGACCCTCTGTTCAAACTCCAAGTGCTGTTCATTAAATTCCTCCTTCTCTGGAGCCATAAATGCCGTAATCTGGATCCTGAGAAAGGCTTTAAAACTATCCCACAGGATCCCTGTGCTTGGAACTGATGGAACATTAGTGTCAGGGAAGCATATTATTTGAGTCTCACTATAATTAATAAACCTTTTCTCTCCCCCCCAGGAACGCGCTAAATCTCCGAGCCCTGTTTGCGTTCGGCACGAGGTTTGGTTACCTCGGACGGGAGGCGGGGATGGGGGGGGAAAGATGAAAAAGGCTTTAAATATTTAAGAGTTTAAACCCGACATAAATTGGAGATTTGAATTAAAAAATCAGCCCGAGTATATTTGTATGGAGCTGGTGAACAGAAGGAATACACATGCTCCGAGGAATAGATTTTCTGCCAAACATCAATCAATCCCGGCTCCGAAGCCTATTTATAATACTGTGGGGGTTCTGGACGGTTGCACTTCACACTGGGAGGACCAATCCGTGGCATTATCTGGTGAACAATTGACGGCTTTCGCGAATAATTAAAACTCTGTTTGCAAATGGAGATCTTCGCCGCAGCGCTCCGGATCCTGGGGCTGAGGGGTGCGAAGGACCAGGAGTTCAAGCTGGGGTTTGCCCCGGGGGCTTTCTCTCCATTTAGTGATCTTTGGGGCACAAATACCTATTTCTTTCCCCCTTTGCTCTCGCCTCCATCCAGGCCAGCTGAGTGTCGTTCCAGGCCCTGAAGCCACAGGGGATAAACCCTCGCAAGGTCCTGTCCTCCTCCTCTTCCCAGACCTTTCTCTCTTTCTCCTCACGGTGTTTGTCAATTATTTCCATGGCTGCAGTAGTGCCAGGCCAGGCCTCTCTGGGCTGTCCTACTTACACCTCCAAAAAGCAGGGCTGAGGCTGCCTGAGCTCCTGCATGGAGCGGTTGGAGCTGTCCGATCATCAGCCTCTCTCTGCAGCCAAAAAATAGGCTGAGAGTGGCACAGGCTGAGAAACTTCTCAGCCAGTATTCCCAAAGGATGGAGAAGTGCTTGGTGGGTGTTGCATGGATGTTTCAGGGTATCTCCCACCTGGAGAGGGACTTTGGAGGGACAGGACAAGAGGGAATGGCTTCCCACTGCCAGATGGGACACTGAGAAGGAATTCCTGGCTGTGAGGGGGGGGAGGCCCTGGCACAGGCTGCCCAGAGAAGCCGTGGCCGCCCCATCCCTAGGAGTGTCAAAGACCAGGTTGGAATAACATGGGACAGCGGGAGGTGTCCCGGCCCATGGCAGGAGGTGGAACTGGGTGAACTTTAAGGTCCCTTCCAAGCAAACCATTCTGGGATTCCAGGATTAATTCCCTGAGGCTCTGTCCTGATGTGCTGAATTTTGTCAACAGGGAGAGCTGAGCACATTCCTGAGGAGGGGAAGCCACGTCCTTGACCTGGGAGCTGGGTGATGTGAGATCCTGCCCTGGTTGCATTCCCAGGAGCTCAGAGCCAGCAGGATGGCCGATGGATCCACCACTGGGGCACCAGTCCCACCGCCGGCCCCAGCCCTTCCCAACCAGCCCCGCCCAGGTGAGCTAACAGGTCGATGCCGTCGGGGCTGGGGCTCGGGATGCTCGCAATGCCCACGAGCCCGTGCTAGCACCGAGCCAGCCTCAGCCGGGCCCCTGGGGAAGCAGCTGCGGGTGCGGTCCCGGCGCTCCCGGAGCGCGGGGGTGGGCGCGGGGTGGTGCGTGCGGCGGAGCAGCAGGGGGAGCTCAGACATCCCACTTGGCTCCCTCCAAATGTCATTCCCGGAGACCTTCTGAGCAATTAAACCGAATTTAGCAGGAATCAATCATACAGACACGAGGGTGGGGAGTAATGAAGATGGATGTTGTTCAAACCCTTCCAAGAGTTCCTGCCGGAGCCAGATATCATCCTGGGCGGGATTAGATTATCCAAGTGACCTTCGACGTTTCCAGTGTCCTCCCAGGTGGGAGCAGGCGGGACATGCAGCCCCGCCAGTCCATTTCCTCCGTTTGGTCCCTGTGTTCCAAGGCAAGTCCTTCCCTGGAGCGCTGCTGGCATGGCTGGGATGCAGGGAGCGCTCCGTAATCCCTGACAGAGCAGGGGGAATGCTCTGTTCTCCGAGCCCTGGTTCTACCAGCAAAATAAACCTTTGCTTTGAGGATGAAAATCCTGCTCAGAACCCCCTTCCCAGGTGTGGGACCAACAGGTTTAGTCTCACTGAGAGCTCCCGAATCCAAAGGCTGCTCCTGCCTTTCCTCAGAGGGAACAGGTGGGCTGGGCTTCAATCCCTCTGAAGACACCAAAGGGCTCCCTTACAAAGTGACTTGCAAAGCAAAAATGATAAGAAAGGAGATTTTTTCTTTCCCCGTTCCCCAGGGATTTTTGAGCACACGAAGCACAAAAATAATCACATAAATGACGCAGAGGAGGAAAAAAACCCCAGGATTTAGCCGGAGTCAGCAATGCAAAGGCAGCTCTGTGCTCCCTGCTGCTTCACCCCCTTGGCACGGGATTTAAGGGGCTCTTCTTCTCAGTGTGGCCAAAGCCAGGACCTCAAATCCCCGGGGACTGCAGGAGGCTGGGTGGAAAACCTCGAAGGTTGGGAAAGTGATGCTAAATCAGGTAGAGCAAAGCGGGCAATGCTCATTTCTAATTAATCAAGACCAATAACAGGAGATGGTGGGCACTGAGGGCACTGGCACGGCCAACTGTACCTTTCCATGCCCCACCCCCAGGGGTCATTCCACTCCCAGTACCCCCAGCTCTTCCTGGCCCCTTCCCTGGAAGGACCTGGAGGGCCCCCCTGTGCTCCCCCTTGGAGCGGCTCCCCCTCGTCCCCCTCTTGGATACACACACAGGCTTGAAATCCAGCACGTGTGTTCCAGACAGACCATCCAGCCTGGAATGGTGGGATATCCGTGTCATCCACAGCTGTTTCCCTCCTCTGCTGGAGCTTAAATAAGTAAATATTGAAATTAAAAAAACCCTTAGCTCTCCTGAAACAATCCAGATCCATGTTTGCCACCCCTGGGAAGACACACAGGGCATCCAGCAAATCCCCTGGCACCTCGCTTTCTTCCTTCCAAGTCTTGAAGTGGGAGTTTGCTCCAGAAATTAAAATTTCCCTTGGGAAATATTTATGTTAGGGGAAAGAAAATGCTCCTGGGAGAAGCACCCAGGACTCAAGGCAGGGTTTGTCTCCCTAACCCTGAGCTCAGGATCTCATGGTCCTTGTGTTTTCCTCATCCTGGGATGAGCTGTGGGTTCCTGCCCTGGCTGGGGACAGCAGGGGGAAAGCAGGACTTGCTGGACAGCCCAGATTTTGGAGCTTCCCTGCACAGCTCCGGGCCTTTTCACATGGAATTTTCACACAGGCCTGGGCTTCAGGTGCACGTTGCACTTTCCCCCAGGGATCAGGTTGTTTTGTGTCGACCTGAAACAAAAGTGGCAGAAAATCAGCTGAGTTTTCTGGGATTTCACTGCTGTGCTGGGAAAAGAGGAAACCAGCCTTTCCCTGGAAGGAATGCTGCTGCTCTTCCCTAATTTCTCTAATGACATTTGATATTATGGTGATGATGCCTTGGAAAATACATATGATAATCATTATAATCAAGCACATGTGTCTGGGGGCTCTAATAGGTGCATTCTATAAATTAGAAAATAAACATGTGTTAAGGAATGAGCTTTAATATTAATTTCCATTTTTAGAAAGCAAGGTTCCAGATCCAGCTGGGGATTAAGGAGCCAAAACAGGATTTTATAGAATCCTGGAATGCCAGAACGGTTTGGGTTGGGAGGGATTTCAAGTATCATCCCATTCCCCGCCCTGCCATGGGCAGGAACACCTTCCACTAGCCCAGGCTGCTCCAAGCCCATTCCTTCTCAATGGAATCACATGGAAATAGCCCTTTCTGAACCCCTCAGGCAAGCCCAAGAGCTGCTGTGAGTCACTGAAAGCCCGCTGGCTCCAGTGGATCTCCTGCGTCTCCTCCCAGCTGGGAATCCAGCCCTGACTTCCCAGACAGCTCCTGGCTTTTACCATCAGAAGTTTAATCCCGTAGGTAGGGGTTCGTTACCGAAACCAGGGAGAACTGTGAGCAGAGTGGGATTTTCAGCCAGGAGAGGCTGTGGACTGCCCACCCCCGGAATGTCCAAGGCCAGGTTGGAGCAATCTGTCTAGTGGAAGGCATGCCTGCAGAGGAATGGAACTGGATGGTCCTGGAGTTCCCTTCCACAGGAACCATTGGAAGGAGGAGAAGAGCAGCGCTAGAAGGTGCAGAGTAACCCTCGAGATGCAGAATCAGCACAGCAGGCAGGAGCAGGGCTGATCTGGCCTCTGAACGGGGGATCTGAGCGTTCCCAGAGCCCGGCCCTCGCCTGCAGCGCCTCTCCTGTGGAAGCCCCTCTGCAGAGCCTCCTGATTCCAGGAGTCATCCATGTATAGTGTGTGCCTACACCATTCCAGGACAGGCAGGAGGTGCGCAGAGCCATTTGCCTGCCGGAGCCAGTTGTCCCATGCTGTGCCCTATGGGAAGCCACTGATTCCTACACTTGGAGCAGGGACAATGCAACTTAATCAGAGTGACAGGAAACAGGCAGCAATTACAGTGTGCAGCTACATCTGCTGGGTTCCACTTCACTGGAGGAAGAGTTATCTCAATTTTAATGTACAGCCCCTTTTCATGTTTCATTTAACCTCTGCTGTATTATTAAACCACGGCAAAATGGAGCCACGGTCGTTAGGGGGGAAAAAACCCAGGAAAACAAGAACATTTGGGAGAATTTGGACTCTTCCCCCTTTATCTGTAATTTAACGGTGTGGATTTTACTTCCCTGAGCATTCCACGGGCTAATTTAATATATAGATTTGTTTTCAACACCAAGTGCAAATCCAATCCTGCTCCTTCCAGACTCCACGGGAAAATGACTCTGGATCCACTGGAAGCGAGATGTGACCGGCTGGTGCTCAACCTCCCGAATTCCCACAGCGGAACAAAGCCTCCCCAGGAGATGCCTCGTTTGCCCAAACTGTGCTGCCAACCCTGAAGGGTTCTGACTGTCAGTGTTTGTGGCACAGGAATCACTGGGAGTTCTTTAGGAAGGGAGAAGGGGAACCGAACCTGGATGGGACCATTCTGGCTGCTGAGGAGCTGGGCTGTGCTCCCGCCTTTGTGAGCTCAGGGATGGAGGTCAGTGCCTCCATCCACAGAGGGGGTAACCTGGGAATGTCCCCATTTGAGCAGCAGGTACAAAGTGTGGCTTGGGAATCACTGGGATGGAAGCAGGAACAAAAACTTTGGGATTGGGGTCAGTGTGAAGGTCTTGACTGTGGGGTTGGGTGCAAAGAGGGTTATGGAATCCTGGAATGAATCCCAGACTGTTTTGGGTGGGAAGGGACCTTAAAGCTCATCCAGTTCCAGCCCCTGCCATGGGCAGGGACACCTTCCACCATCCCAGATTGTTCCAAGCCCGGCCTTAACCAGAAATTAGGCTCAGGAAACATCATTCCTGGAGCGGATCCCTCAGCCCCACGTGGTCGCAGCGATGCCTTTCCTCGTTTCCTACTCCATCTCCCAGGGAAAGCTTTTGGAGCCCTGCAGAGGCAGCTCAGCAGGAGGTGAGAAATGCAGCCCCACTGATGGGAATGCTCTCCTGAATTCCCACGTGGATCCATCCTGCAGGAGAGCAGGGGGAGCTTCCAGTCCATGTTCTCTGGTGCCAATCTAAAACTGCCTTGCCTCAGAGGATTCCCCATCCCTGGAAGTGTCCAAGGCCAGGTTGGATGGGGCTTGGAGCAACCTGGGATGGTGGCAGGTGTCCCTGCCCATGGCAAGGGGTTGGAACAACATCATCTTCAAGATCCCTTCCCACCAAACCATTCCATGATTCCATAATAAACCGAGGCGACAATCTTACAACTAAAAGATACCAAAGCAGCTCCTCTGTCTGGAGGTCAATGAGGATCCCATCCAGAGGGGGTAATCAGCTTCTGAGGAGTCTTTCATCTAACAAGGGCATCTTCAGTGAAGTTGCCTGAAAAAAAGGTGCTGTGCAATTGCCAAAGACCTCCCCTGTATTCCCAGGATTCCTCTGAAGCACCCTGTGTGAATCGGAAGGAAGCTGGAAAGCCTTCAGCAGGATCCTGTAAAAGGATTCATTCCCTAGGGGATGGTGCCATACTGCATGTTAATAAAGGGCTGGGGAGAGCTAAAGGGGGGAACTCAGGAGGGTTACATGGGATATTGGGAAGGAATTCCTGGCTGCAAGGGAAGTGAGGCCCTGGCACAGGCTGGCCAGAGAAGCTGTGGCTGCTCCATCCCTGGAAGTGTCCAAGGCCAGGCTGGAATAACCTGGTCAAGTGGAAAGTGACTCTGGTCAGAATAGCATGAGCTAAGGTCCCTCCCAACCCAATCCAGTCTGGAATTCCATGGACTGTCTTGTCTAGACGTGGTAGGCAGGTGTGACCTGGCACTTATGAACAGCACAGGGAAGTGAGCGTGCCCCAACCAAGGCAGGAGGGGAGGCTGAGCACAAAGAGGCTCAGCTGGAAGCGTTAAGGATGAAAGCAAAGCTGCCCAGGAATGATCCCATTGCCTTGGGATCTGGGAGTGCAGGGCCCCAGGAGGTCTTTGGTTTGGGATCAGGGACCTGTAACTTGTGCTAAGTGTGGCTGCTCAGCTGAGCAGAAGGCAAAGACTCGTCCTGTTGAGCCAGCCCATGGGTTGGAGATGAATTATTCCGTTTGCTTTTCATTTGCTTTGATTTTCTCTCTATTTCCTATTCTCTAAATTAGATAACCCTGCCTTGATTTAAGGTAATTCGCCTTTACCGACTATTACTTAAGGCTGAGCATTTGCAAAGCCATTCCAGGAGGGGAGGGAGAGAAAACCACGGAAATTTAGGGTTGGGAGAAACAAAAGGAATGTGGATATGGAAGGGAAAGATGTGATGAACAGAGAACTGGCGATTCCTCAGCCCCAAGAGCTGCCTTTGACAGATGCCACCAGCTTTTCCAGGGCTCCACAGACTCTCTGGAGCTTCCTCTGTGTATCCTGTGCTTCAGAATTCCACGAGCTGAGCTCCTGACAGTGCAGCAACAGGGAGCCATGAGCAGGAAAACTGAGCTGGCTGAGCCCCCCTTTTTCTGTGGGGTTATGGGAAGGCATTGCGGGCCCGGACAATGTAACTGCCTCTCACTGACATCACACCCTCGGCCTCGTGGAAATCTTTCCAGATTAATGTGGGATCTCTTCAGGAGCTGCTAATCTATGCAAGGCAAATTGTTTCGGATTTCCCCTGCCCGTGCCTGCCCCCCCCCCCCCCCCCCCCCCCCCCCCCCCCCCCCCCCCGTAATTTGTAACTGCTGCTGGCAGTGACAGGGACTCTTCATCACGTGCCGTGGCACTGCCAGACCCCAGACTCATTAACAGCAGCTGAGGGTTGAGGGCACAACATCAGCAAAGCACCTCAGTGGCTCCGCTTGGAATGCTTTTCCATGGGGCGGCTCTTCCCGGGCATTGTGCGGCTTTTGGCATGGGAGAACGGGCATCCTCTGGGTTGGACCCACTGGGCTTGTGGGAGGTGTCCCTGCCTACAGCAGGGAGGTGGAATGGAAAGAGATTTAAGGTCCCTTCCAACCCAACACATTCCATGATTCTGTGGTTCTACGATCCAAGCTGCATCCATCTCCTCCTCGTGCCCCTGGCTCCCTCCTCTGTGATGTCCCTGCCTGAGCCCCTCTTGTTGAGAATCAGGATGTTCCACCTAGTACAGAGACAGATCCTTTTGGATCCAAATGTCTCCGAGAACAATTTTCGCCTGGAGAATGTTCCCTCGCTCCCATCTGTGCAGATCACAGTTGGAAATGCCGCCTGCACTTTCCAAACTCCTGCCTCTCCAGAAAAAAAATAGCCAGAGCAAACTACAAAACACAGAAAACAAGGAAAAATCCCAACACAAACGGATACAGAATAGAAAGGAAGGAGAGGAAATGCCAAAGGAATGGATGCTCCTGCTCCGTTGGCTTGGCTGTCTGACAGAGCCATAACCCCTCAGCTGACGTGGTGCACACACCCCCAGTGCCACCCCTGGGAATGCCACCCTGTCCTCTGGTGGGACGGTGTCTCAGTGCCTTCCCCGGTCTGGGGCTGCCTGATATGAATGGGCTGTCACAGCCCCCGTTGTTTGCCCAGGCCTTGCAGCTGCATTCTTTCGCAGGTGCTTGGCAAAGCCCAGCAGGGCTGCTTTGGGCTGTGCTGCTGAGACAAACTCCCTCCCTCAAACTTTACCCACCCATCCCAGGGCTCCAGCCATCTGCCCTTCCAGGCTGTCTCCATTCCTGGCCGCAGGAGCTGTGACATTTGGGAAGGACCTTGGCTCGTGGCAGGCATTCCTGCTGATCTGCAGGATCAGGGTGTACAGCAGGGAGGGGCTTTCCCGAGGTGGGTGACTGAGAGCAAGAACTTTGGGTGCTGGGAGATGCCAGCTGGAGGTGTTTTAGTTTGAACTAGATTTAGGAGTATCAGCTGTTTCATTCAGAGCTTCAGATTAGACTTGAAAAGCCACACCCTATCAATTTCCTGGCTCCACCTTCCTCAGTGCAGACATGAAGCAGCACTCCTGTGGCCGACCATGGACAGGACAAAAGGGAAGCTCCAGGTCAGTTGAGATATGTTATAAGTGATCCTTGTTTATTATAGAGTTGGATACTCAGCTGCTGTAAAGCCCTGACTCCAGCACCACCTGACTGCTCCTCAACTCCTTTATCCCTGCAAGTGTCCAAGGCCAGGTGGGAGGGCACTTGGAGCAACCAGATGTACTTTGGCTTTGTGTTCTTTCCCTCTCCTGCTTTTTTTTCCCCTTGGTCCCTCATTTGTTTTTAACCTTTTAAGCTCCCTGTCTACATATGACACAACCAATATATCTGAGCAAGGCCTTCAAATTCCTGCTGGGGAATGGGGGGTTGTTATTTCTTAGGGAGAACTCCCTGCACTTCCAGGACCCCTTCAGACCCACTCTTCTCTATTTATCCACATTTAGTGCATGTTAAGGAGCGACAGAACGTTGCAGTCGGGAGGTTCTGGGGTGGCAACTTGCAGCTCTTCCCAAGGAGCTCTAGGCGGAGGGAGATGAGTGCCCATGTTCCTGTCTCGTGTGTGGGAGGTGGCCCAGAGACAGTGCAGAGACACGTCTGTGTGTCTGAGGCTCCAACTGGAGCGTCTGGAGGCTCCAGCCAGAGCTCTGCTGGAGGCTTCCAACAGCCTAGGGTGCTCCAAGCCCCATCCAGCCTGGCCTTGGACACTTCCAGGGGTGGGACAGCCCCAGCTCCTCCTCTCAGCAGCAGCCACACTTGGAGCTTGCTCGTGTCCTCCCTCTTATTCAGCAGAGCTGCTTTAGAAACCTGGTGCTGGCTGAATTTCTAATCCTTAAAACATTCACAGGAATACAGGTTTCATCCCACACAGCGGATTATCCAAAAGAATAAGAAATATTGGCACAAACATGGCTCTGGCTGGGGTTTATTCGATAACAAAGGGAATAATCCAAAAGCATGGGAGAAGTCTGGGGGCCCGACACACAATAATCTGACGGCCCTTAGTGCAGTGACATCTTTCCTCTTCCTGAGTGGATTAAGAAAGATCTATTTCCAAATTTATAGAATCCTAGGATCACTGGGGTTGGAAAAGCCCTCCAAGGTCACGGAGTCCAAGCTGGGGCTGAGCCCACAGCACTGAGTGCCACATCTAGGCGTTCCTTGGACACCTCCAGGGATGGGGATCCACCACCTCCCTGGGCAGCCCCTGCCAAGGCCTGACCACCCTTTCCAGGAGGAAATTGCTCTTCATGTCCAACCTGACCCTCCCCTGGGACAAGGAATTTGTTTCCCTCCAAAACACTGAAACCAGTTTGGCATGAAAATTAATTTGAGTAAAATTTCCTTCCTCATGTTCATCCCAAATAAACAACTCCCAGACCTGGAAATGATATAATTGTGTGTCCAGTTCGCAGCATTTCAATCCAACCTTAATCTCTTTATTAAGCATGAGTACATGTATTTTTTTAAGGTTAGATTATGTCCTATGTTCCCATAAAGCAAGGGTTAGAATTTCTATGGTTTAATAAAAGGAGATTAATATGGAAATGAAACAAATCTACTGTTAGAAAAATAAGCAGGATCAAAATCCATTTAACTGAAACCTGCAGCTCTTTATATTTAATTCATAATACACTTAGAGCAGCAGCTTCCCTAAAAACTGTCCTTGTCCCAGATAGCCCTTTATTCTTCCTTCTGTGTTCCTTGTCAAGGAGCTAATTCAGGCAGCTAATTGGGACAATAACTAATCCAGCCACCATGTATTCCCCCAATTATTCCCTTCTTCATTCCTTTCCTATTCTTAGTCCCATGTATTTTTTCCAGGAGCTTGTAATTCCATTATAAGGACAAGCAGGGGATGGCAGCACATGGTGCTCAAATCAAGGGTGTCTGGTGAACTTCTGGGGGTCTGGGATCAATAACAAATACTAATAAGACAAATAATATACAAAAATAATATATAATAATAACAACCACCGTTTTTTGCCATCAGTGGAGGGACTTCAAAGACCACTCAGTAATTTAAATAATACCTTGTGGATGAATAAACTATTAAATCTCATAAACTCCCTCCAGATGATATTCCCAGAGAAGCTGTGGCTGCCCCATCCCTGGAAGTGTTCAAGGCCGGGTTGGAATGGGAATCCACAGGTTTTCTGGGCTGTACTTTAGTCACCAACTAGATTCCAATCAGTAGGGAAAGAATAACGATAATTGTGGGGTTTATTTGTTTTTCATTATTTAATCTGCTTTGACACATCTCCAAACAACATCCCTCTCTGATTTAATGAAATAGATATATAAATGTTTTCAGGGAAAAACATATTTCCAGATGTTGGTTCTTTAGGAAATAGGAAAGATTCCTGCTGAAATCTTGATAAGAAATTGCTTTATTTTGTTTTTTGTACTCCTGTCATCACAACCTGTGCATTTCCATACCGACCTACAGCTGCCCATTTCCAAAAACTGGAAATACATGGAAAATGTCTTTGTATCCCCTGCCCCTCTTGGCCTTTTCCCAAATCCACTGTTTTCTCCCTAATGGACTCTGTTATTCCGTACCCATTAGTAGATCCTCAAATGATGACATTTCATTTTAATTGAAATCAAACATCCCATTCCATTAGGGAATTAGAAAACAAACCAAATTTAATCGGAATTCATACAAGTACAGAAGAATATTTTCCTCCCTCCAAGATTATCTTTCCATGGAAATTGGAGGGATTTTTTGATGGGGATATAACAAAGGTTGCATGGAAATTATGAATTTTTGGGGGCTTCCCAACATGGATTTATGAAAAGTCCCATTTGGATGTCTTTTTATAGGAACAACAACGGGCACAACCCCAGACTGGAGCAAACTGGAGTCTAGTGCTTTGCCGTGCTGGTATTACGGTCTACAGGCAGCGCAGAAGTTCCTTTTGGAGTTCTAGAACATCAAGGTGAGACTTTTTGGCCAATTCCTGTACTTTTGACGCCACTGCCAATGCTCCCAGAGCACTTCAGCTTCCCCGGCAAGGGCTGGGGGTCCGAAGGGCGGGAACCCCTCCCAGGGTCTGAGGGCTCCAAAATGGCGGCAAGCACCTCACGGGGGCTGTGGGGGCTGAGGGGCTGCGGAGCGCGACGCCCTCATGAGGCTGGTGAGGACTGTGGAGGCTGAGAGGCACGAAACCCTTCAAGGGTCTGCTGAGAAATGATGAGGTGTGAAACCCAGAAAAGGGTCTGCTGAGGGATGGGGGGCTGAGGGGTCCGAAACCCCTCTGCTGAGGG
>NW_020956811.1:72266-80880 GCF_003031625.1 Empidonax traillii
GCAAACGCCGAGCGCGGGGACTCGCTGCTTTATTTCCTACCGGAAAATGAAATTCAAGGAGTTGTTCTTTAGCGGTGTCGGGCCTGCGAGAGGACAATACGGAATAAAAGTGGCAGAGGGGATGAGAGAAGCAGGAAGGGGAAGGGCGGGGGGTTGCTGGCAGCGTCCCCAAAAACTTGCGCGTAAATCCAAGCGGCTGCTTTGCAAAGTTTGCAGCGATGCTCCGGGAAAACGGGAAAGCTCGGGGCTGGGATCGAGCGGGAGGGCGGGAATAAACCGACCCCAACAAAGCGAGGTTAGAGAGAAATATCAAAACCCCCAAAATACGAGCGGGGAGAGGGCGATCCAAAGGGGGGAAAAAACCTTGTTCCTGCCGGCCAAGTCCCCGCGTCACGTGCGCCCGCGGCCCCGTATAAACGCGCTCGCCATGTGTGTGCGCGAGCCGGGCGAATCCAAAGTGGAATCCTTGGAAAAGTGCGGCGGGAGCGGGCGGGAGCCGCGCTCGGAGCTCCATGAGCGGCGGCGGCGGGTACGGAGGCGGCGCCGGGGCTCGCCGGGGTCGGGGCCGCGGGGCTGGGCTGGGCTCCGCGCCCCTTCCCTTCCCTCTTCCTTTCCTTCCTTTCCTTCCCTTCCCTCGGCTCGGCTCCCCTCCCCCCGGGCGCTGCCTCCGCACAGGCCCAGCCGCTCCCGGCTTGTTGTCGGCCTTATCCCCCCCCTCCTCTCCGCACATTAGGAATCGGGGCTAATTGTACCCCGCGGCCCCCTTCCCCCCCCGGAACCTGCACTTCGCTCGCCGTGCCTTTTTTTTTTCCTCCTCTCGCTCTTTGCCGTTTCTGCCTCCAAGCGCTCCTTTGCGTGGAAGAAGGAGAAGGGAAAAAGTTGGGAGCGGATGGCTGTAGTTTCTTCTCTGGGATCCTCATTCATTCCTCGCTGAACCTCCTGTTGCATAAATGATGCTCCAGGAGCGAGGCTTTGCCTGTTTTTTTCTCCTCCGGATTTGGGTTTAAGAGTGGATATTCCCGGGTTTTGCCTCTTTGGAAATACAATATCGCTTTTTTTTTTTTTCCTCTTGTTGTTGTTGGTTTTTTTTTTTTTTTTTTTTTTTTTTTTTTTTTTTTTTTTTTTTTTTTTTTTTTTTTTTTTTTTTTGGCTGCCCCTCCATCTTTTTTTCCCCTTCCTTCTTCTTCTCAACTACCCACCCCCCGACCCCCCTTGAAAAAAAAACAAAATCCGACTGTGTTTCCTGCAAGGCTCGGGATTTCTGATTGCGGTTATTTCCATGTTTCTAGGTTTGTGTGATTTTGCTAAAATGCATCACCAACAGCGAATGGCTGCCTTAGGGACGGACAAAGAACTGAGTGATTTACTGGATTTCAGTGCGGTAAGAGACAACGGTGGAAATTAGCAACAGCTGTAAAAAAAAAAAATAATCTTCTAGCTGCTCTGTTAACAACAACAACAAAAAAAAATCCAACCCCCCCGAAAAAAAAAAAAAAAAAAAAACACCAACAAAAAACCTAAAGCGACAAAACCAACCCCAAACTGTGCTCCAAGTACATTGGGCAATTTTTAATCAGCAGCTGGAAGCACACTAAATATCTGTTTTTGCTTAAAAAAAAATCCAAGCTGAGTATCTGGAGTCTTTCTGATTGTGTGTGATGGGAGATGCAGGCGCGTTCGCAGCTTGGTTTCGTGTCTCGGATGGCTTGAATAATTCCTGCCAAAAGAAACGCCCCGAAAACTGACCGTTTCTCATCATTCCTCCATACCAATATTGCACTTTTACCGTGCTTTAGGTTTTCGAGCGTGGTTGGCACATGAACTAATTAATTACTAATGAGTCGCTGATATTCTCCTTTCGGTTCTTCCCTTGTTTCGTTTTTTGGCACATGGAAAGTGCAAAGAAATCCACGACTGTCTCAGTTTAAAGTTTTCCCTGAAATCTCCTCTGGCTTCTGCTGGCGCTAAAGCTGCTCCGACCTTCTCGGCGCGGCCCTAGCCAGGGGTTTGGGGCGTTCTTTTCGCGGGGAAAAAAAGGGTTTTTGTCCCCCGGGCTGGTTTGGAGGCCGGACGCGTGCACTTGTCTAGTTTTGTCAGGCTCCCCCTCCCCCTCCAGCCCCTTCCTTCCTCTCCCCATCCCCTCCCTTCCCCCCAATATGTCAGGAATATCTCTCTATCCACTTAGTTATTTATTTTAGGGCAGAGCTTTCGCTGGGAGATGCGGGGCCGCTCCTAAAGCCCGGCGAGGCCCCCCCCCTCTCCCCCGCGTGCTCCAGGCTGGTGCTGCTGCTCCAGCCTCGGCTTCCGAGGGATGGCTGCGGGAAGTTTGGCCGGGAATCGTAGCCCGCGGCAGCTCCGCAGCCCCCTCTCTGCTTGTCGGTGCACTTTTCCCATTTGTTCCCTGGCTTTTTGCAGGCTCTGACTCAGGGAAGGTGCGTATTATCCACCAGGCGCGTCGGAGAAGGGAGAAACCAATTAGGGTCGGAATAAATGCTGGGAAGAGAGAGAGGAGCGCGAGAGAGGGAGGGAGAGGGGGCGAGGAGCGAGCCTGGCTTCCAATTGCTCGGTGGGAGAGACGGGATGAGAATTTAGGGCAGGTGGCATTTTGCATTATTATTATTTGGGTTCCCACATGCCAGGCAAATCCTGGAGCGGGATGGAAGGGGACGTTGCTACGTTGATGGCCAAGGTTGCGACCCAATCCCAACTTTTTCCGCCTTTGTCAGCGGGGAGAGCGGAGCCAGCCCCACTTCCCAGCCTGGAGAGCTGCTGGGCACTGGCATGGCTCGAAGTCTTCGGCAAGGGCAGATTGTTTGGGAAGCTAAGGAGCCTAAGAAAAGTGTGATGCTGGTGGGAGCTGGCAGGAATCTGCATTCGTTTGGGGGACGATGGTTCCAGGGAGAGAAACTCCTGAGGACCGTGGAAGGAACTTCACTCTGCCAGTGGACTCGGGAATTGCTTGTTTTCCACTAGTAATGCCTCTTTGTTTTTTGTTTTTTGTTTTTTTTTTTAGATGTTTTCACCTCCCGTGAGCAGTGGAAAAAATGGACCAACTTCCTTGGCAAGTGGACATTTCACTGGCTCAAGTATGTACCGTTTTTTGTTCCCTCCGTGCTGCAAATGCTGTGATTTATTTCTCCATGGGCTTTACCTTTGTTGTGGTGCTTTAATCTCTCGTGGGGAGCAGATCCGTTCGGATTGGAGTGGAATTATTCCTAAGCACCAGTTATGATTATTCTGATTTTTATTATTTCCACAAGCCTAGGAGGTTTTTAGAGCACTGCCACACAGTCCTGATTTTTTAAAAACCCCTGAACTTCCCCTCTGTGTAGCTGCTGTTGAAAATTGTTCTGGTGTGAAAGTAGGTTTATCTTTTTCCTTTTTTAATTTGAGCCTCGGTGAATTTTTTTTATTTCTAATTCCAAAGACTCTCTTTGTCTGGGAGGGATGAGAGTCAAAACCTCCCGTGTGCAAATGAATTTGGTGAGTCAGAACTGAAGCAGAATTGAAGCTGAATAGGAGGCTGCTGCAATTAAATATAGAAATCTCAAGTATCCGAGGATAAATGGCAGGGAAGGGAGTATTTAGGATTACAGAGGATGGAATATTTTTGGTGAATTGAACCCTTTTGGTTACTTTGGAGCTGGGGCATTTTGTTTGTAAATATTGGAGCCTTGTGGAAGCAGGATTTGTTTGTTATTTGGCTGTGGTGGGACTGGATGGGCAAGGGCAGCGTTCCCTAAAATCAGGAGTGGGATGACAAAGCGATCTCGGAGCTCTTGGTGGTGGAACACGTGTGGACAATAATTGTCTGGCAACTCTAGTTTTATAGGGAGGCTTTTATGTGCCTGACAGATGAGAAGGCAAACTCCCAGAGATCCTTACTGCCCATGTCCTTGCCCCGGGAGGCAGTTGGTTCTCCTGCCCTGATCTCCGGGTTGGGAGTTGCAGTGTTTTAGCTCCACGTGCCAATGCTCCGGCCGTCGGGTTGTACCAGCATCCTGGGCAAGCCAGGGGGAATTCGGGCACGGCTTCCCTGCAAACTGCCCCAGGATACCCACCTCATTCCATAGGGTTTCATGCCCAATATTCCCAGCTTTTGCTCAGTGCAAGGCGCCCCTTCTCTTTCATGCAGCATTTCATTAAATGCACTGGGACATCAGTCAGCTTTTGCTTTCCAGAGCAGGATTGGCAGCTGGTCTGCAATGGAATGTTTTTTAAGCTCAGGTGCCACCTGAACGCTCAGTTTGTGCCTTTTATTCTGTGTAGCCTTTGGAAATAACGCCGTGGGTTTGTTTTGTCTCCCCAAACTTGGTTATGTTGTGCTTGCAGCGACTTGGAGAATTTTGCTCTTGGGGTTGAACAACTTTCCAAACACGAGCTGTAGATTTTAATCCCATTTTTTGCCATTTTGCGCCATAATTTTCTGAGCTGATTTTGGCGGATATGGAATATCCACTCTATTTGTTTTCAGGGGAGTGTTTGTGCCAGACAAATCAATTTGTCACGCTCAGAGCCTGGGCCGTGCACAGCCACTACTTGGGCTGGGTGACCCCAGAGTTATATTTAATAATTCCATCCCACACCTCAGCTTTGGAGTTGCTTGGATCAGGAGGACAAACCGGAGCAGGGAGTGATTGAATTGTGTTTTATTGTCTCCGAAGCTGAAAGAATTTGAGGAACTTTGACACCTCCTGTAGCCAAGGGGGATGATTTAATGAGCTGCAGGAAGCGAGGGATAGGGAGATAAAACCCACTTAAAACAACACCTGAACTGTCCCATGGACAGAATTCCCACAGAATTCCTTGTCCACACCGATGCCAGGTGGTGGAGGAGGAAGGAGAAGCTCGAGGAAGCGCCGGGCATTTGCACAATGGCAGCACAGGGGGCTTCTGGAAGTGAAAATAACTGGAATTTTCCTCTTGGAATATCTGTTGCTCGGTTATTCGACAGGGAATTTTGCAGGGAGTGCTCAGTGCTTCTCAAAAAGTTGGGGGTGATGCCTGGGAGACGCGTGGCCTGAGGATGGAGGTGCATGGCTATTGTTTGGAGCAGGGCTTGGGAAATCGGGGTTGCATGGATAACGCCGGGATAACTGCTCCGAGAGGGAACAGTTTCTGTGCTCCATGGCAGGACCGAAGGCAGCTCCATCAATAATAGCAAACATGGTTTATTATTCTAATTATGCACGTTGAGAACGGCGGGTTTGGAGAGCAGGGTGGATTCTGCTTTTCCTTCTGCAAGTTCTCCCTGGGAAGTTTGAGCTGGATTTTAAAATTCCTCTTTAGAAATACAGTTATTGAGATGAGGAACCACAGAGGTCATTGCTCTGCATTAACGTGGAACTCCTTATGGACAGGGAGGAAAAAGAGGGAAAAACAGCCTCCAAAATAACGCCAGGCAGGGAAGTGAAACCAGCTGGACTCTGGACTCAAGGAAGTGTGGGAATAATTCCTGCTTGAAGTCATCCTGGAGGCTTTTCCCTCAGCTAATCCACCTCGCTCTGTTGTGATTTGCAGTTGGGGGGGGGAAAGAAAGTAAAGCCCCGTTGCCTTTGAGTCTCGAATTCCACAAACATGGCTTCTCCCCGTGTTCCAGACCGGGGAGGGCTGCAGGGAGAAAGGAATGTAACCTGAGCTCCAGCCCTGACATTCCCAGGGAGCATTTTTCACATGAAAGGCTTTTGTGAGCCCAGGGAAGGCCCAGCAGCACATGTTTGATGTTTGCAGGTGTTGGGGCTGGAGCCTCTGACCTGTGCTGGGAGAGCTGGGGCACTGGAAGCACCAAACTCCCCTGGAGTTCCGTCCACTTTGGGTCGTGTTTGTGAAGTGATTTAGGAGCTGCTCCTTCCGCTGAAAGTGCACGTTCATAGCAGGCATCTGAGGGGGGCTTTGGAGTTTTTCTGCTTTGTTTGCCCTTTTTTTACGATGGTGGCCAAAATAAAATGAATTTGCCCACAACTCCTAAAATTTTGGGAGGAGTTTCCAGCCCCTTCCCCAGCAAATTCATCACAAATTTATCCTATTTTGAGTGTGAGGCCCCATAAAATATAGAGGTGATAGACTGGGGAGCAGTTTTGCCCCCAGCAATTCCCTGAGTCTTTCACATTCGGTGTATTTCAGGTTTTTATCCATTAATCAGAGCCCACATCTTCCTGATTCCCTTCGATTTCTGCTCCTTCTATTTAAAGCCTGGAATTTTACCTCTGTTTGGGAGCATCTGCTCTGGATTGCCCACTCTGAGTGTCTCTGAATAGCGTGTGGGTGGCAGCAGGATCGGAGAAAAGTGGGATTTTTCTCATTGCCCATTCCCATGGCCCAGAAAAAAAGGGAAAAAATCTCCCATCTCTGCATCTCCCAATAAAGCAAAGTCTGTTTAAAGGATTTAAATCCTTGCTTTTCATTTTGCCATTAGTTTGATTAGGGCTTGGCCTGCATTAGAGCAACAAATTAATACATCTTTAACGAGGGAATCACAAATCCAGCTCGGGCTAAAGTCCCCCTTTTTTTTTTTTTTTTTTTTTTTTTTTTTTTTTTTTTTTTTTTTTTTTTTTTTTTTTTTTTTTTTTTTTTTTTTTTTTTTGATTTGGGATGTTCTGTGAGGAAATTCTGACAAATATTGTGGGGGTTTTAAAGCACAGCCTGGTTTTGGAGTGTGGAGAACCTGCAGAATTTTGCTGTTGTTGGTTGATTACCAAAAAAATAGAATTAAATCGAGGATGTTTTGGAGCTGCTCAGGTGAGGCACACCTGGGGATGCCTGCATCAATCCCAGTATTCCCAGCAGGAATAGCCTGTGTGATAGGGAAGAAACACACCATACCAGAGAGGATTTGGGAAGGAAGGGATTATGATGCAGAATAGCCTTTCAAAAGATAAAAAAAGAGAGGGTAAAAATCCCGAAAAAGAGAAATTTTCAGCCTTTTGCCCCAAAGATGCTGCACGAGGGAAGTGGCACAGCAGGTCCGGAGCTCTCGCGGTTCCAGGGCAGGGAGCTCAGGTTTGCCGTGGGCTGTGCCAGGAAAGATGGAAAATGATGATGGGCTTTGGGTGTGGGCTCAGCTCCGTCGCTCTGCGTTCCTGCCTTGGAATTCCAGGTCTCCGGGGGGCTGCAGGACCCTCGGGCCCCTTGGATCCAAGCTCAGCTCCCGGTGCTGTCTCCCGCTCGTTCTCCCTGTTGAAAACTCTGGGGCTTCACAAAAGCAGCTCCTTCCCTGCTTTCCGTCCCTGAGGTTTCGCAATTATGATTAAGGAGAGCAGGAATGCTGTCGCCTCCCATCCTTCCAGCTATGTTTACCCGGGATCCTCCTCCCCTCCCAGCCCTATCCCAGCCAGAGCCCCCGGCTCTGCTGTTTGGAAGCGGCCTGAGCCCCCCCGGAGCAGGAGACTGACTCCCAAAGCACAGAGGTTCCTCCAGGGCCCGGCCCTTACTCGCAGGAGCAAACCGAGTGTAGCTGCAGAGGCCACTCCGGAGCCGCAGCCACCTCCAGCCCCTGGGCTTTGGAATTCTGGGAGCCCAGGGCCTGGCTCCTAATTAAGGAGGGAAACCAGCCCAGCCATTCCCGGTGGATAATGGAGACTGGGAGTTGGAGGTGCTTTGGGCAGCCTCGTTCAGTGTTACCTTGTCTGCAATAGATTGAATAATTCACAATCCGCTCCGGGGCCACAGCCACCCGAATGTCACCTGCGGGGGGGACAGCCCCGCCTGCCCTTCCCAAATCTGGTAGCAGCAGGGATGCTGCATCAGCTTATCCCGTGGATATCAGGGATCGGGGAACAAAGTGGGGCTGTTAAACCAGGCAACTTGGGCCTGGCCTGGACTTAAGTGGGAGCACAGAGCCTGCTCAGGGAAAAATCCCAAACAAGTGAGGTACAGTTCGGCTTCTTCCCACTGGATTTGTGCTCGTGCCGCTCCCAAATTCATAGGGATTTTTGTCAGAGGCAAAAGCAGCTTCCACGACCCGAATTCCTAAGGAACATGGAATAGGCACAGAGAACCCCAAATTTTTGTCTTTCACCACTTATTTCTGTAGTAGCCAAAAAATAATGGGATTTAATGTTTTTATCACCCCTCCTCCATTATTTAAACAGAATTTGGAAATGACTTGGATATTTTCCTTTACTGAGGAAGTCAAAGGGTTTAAGCCCCTGCTCTGGGATGCCAGGAATGTTGTGGAGAAGCTGCTTGATGTTTTTTTGACGGGATCAGCAAATATCTTTCCTGATTAGTGTTGTAATGAGGAATAACTGAAATAATAGAGGAACAACTAAGCCACAGGAACATATAGAGTGGAATTCAGTCATGGAAGTTTATGCTGTTAATTGCTGGAATCTTCCTTAAATGCCTGGAATCCTGGAGCACTAAAAGCTGTTCTATAAACAGTTTTTCTTTGAGCTCCAAATGATTCCTTTCCCTTTTTTCCCCCCTGCATCTGCTCTGATAAACAAAGTCGTTTTGGAAGCTTTACAGATCAAACATTTACTCCTCATGGTAAACTTGTTGTAGCTGGAAATCTGGGGCTCTGCAATCCCCGGGAAAAGGGGAGAGTCCGGGTGGCCTGTGGTTTTCAGGGATTTAAATCCTGCTGGGATTTAACTCGGCTCCCATCAGCCAA
>NW_020956811.1:81025-82174 GCF_003031625.1 Empidonax traillii
TCTGATAAACAAAGTCGTTTTGGAAGCTTTACAGATCAAACATTTACTCCTCATGGTAAACTTGTTGTAGCTGGAAATCTGGGGCTCTGCAATCCCCGGGAAAAGGGGAGAGTCCGGGTGGCCTGTGGTTTTCAGGGATTTAAATCCTGCTGGGATTTAACTCGGCTCCCATCAGCCAACAAAACCCTGCGGTTGTTCCATAAGGAACAGTTATGGTTTAAAGTGCTTTTCCCAACGTGTTCTTGGGTTCCAGGGGGGTGGACACTGGAGAGAAGAGCAGGAATAACCTGGGAACGTTTCCTAGGATGTAGCATGTAAAATTAATACACATGTAAGAGGATGTGCCATTTGCCAGTGGCCACTCCACAGAGTTGCTCGGCAGCCAGGAGGGATGACAGCAGCTGGAATAATGCAATTTGCTCTTAGGAAAAGTTGCTGCCTGAAGCAATTTATTTTTGGGCATCCAGGAGGTCCAGTGTCCTCAGTATCCACCCCCTGTGCCACTTGAAGGTTTCCAGTCTGGGAATTCGGGCCCAAATCCCCAGACTGGTAACACCAACCTGCTGAATTTTTGTTGTCAAAGATGTTTGCAGGGAAAACTTCCTGCCTGGTGCTTCTTGGGTTGGAATTACCAAATGCTTAATTAATTTTTTTAATCTTTTTGAACAGTGCTGTTGAATTTCTTTTCCCAGTAAACTCAAGGAATTAGGAAAAGCCTGAAAGAGAGAACGGGGAGGGTTTATTTCTTTGCCAAGGTGTGGTTGAACTGGGCCTCCACCAAGCAGGTGGAAGGAACTTTGGAGTTATTTAGGTGGATTTTGGGGCAGTCACAGCACCGTCCGTGTGAGAACCATCGTGGCAGTTGCTCCTTAACTGCATCTTTGTACTGCACCTGCTAGTAATGCTGTAGTAGCTGCTCCCTGTTGTCGTCCAGGCTGGTGGGAATGCAGTTTGGAAACTGCTGCTGGGTTTGCCGAGTGCCCATGTGGGATTTGGCTGGACTTGGGGACTGGAAAGGTTTTCTTGTCACCTTCCTGGCGGCTCCAGCCCTTCCTGCCCTT
The DNA here is from genome assembly GCF_003031625.1 of Empidonax traillii. Lineage (NCBI taxonomy): Eukaryota > Metazoa > Chordata > Aves > Passeriformes > Tyrannidae > Empidonax > Empidonax traillii. Next base: position 82,087 of record NW_020956811.1, read on the forward strand.
TGTCCAGCTCTGTCACATGTGTGTGTGTGTGTGTGTGTGTGTCCCTGCTTTGTCACACGTGTGTGTGTGTGTGTGTGTGTGTGTGTGT
>NW_020956812.1:0-14703 GCF_003031625.1 Empidonax traillii
GCTCCCGAGCTGAGCTCCCACCCACACCGCCTTCTCCCAACTCCTCCCCCGTCGTTGCCAGGAGACTAATTCTCGGTCGTTAGGAGCCAGGCCGACTCTTTTGTTCACTTGATGGTTCTTGAATAGCATTCATGCAGGGGGGAGGGGGAAGAAGGGGAAAGGAAAAGCAAAATTCCTTTCTAAAATCAGAACTATGACACAGCAGAATCCTCACAGGCTCTGCAACTTGATGCAATTCGACCGTCTCCAAACACGTACGTCGGGAGACACCAAATGTTGTGAGCTTCCAAGCGAGCGGGAAAGAACAACACATCTATGAGATGCAGATTCAAATCCGTTTTACTGTCCAAAGGCCACACAATATATATTCTTTTGAGTCCTGGACATGTGATCACGAGCACAGCATGCTATTATGATTGGTTAGCCTACATTGTTCACGCGCCTCAGGCAGTCCATCAATTGGTGGTCTTAAAGCACACATTCCTGGATAAAGTTTCTGTAATCACTGCTTTTCAAATCCCACTTTCTACTGACCTCTGCATTCTTGTAACCGTAAACTTGCTCTTGTTTGTCTAACGGTCAACTCCTGACCTTTTCAGAACACAGCATATTCGTGTAAAACTGCTAAACCCCAACAAGTCAGCGCAGCAATCTCCATGTGTGCATTAAGCGCCATGGGTGCATCACCAATTGCACAGGAAAGACGGATGCTTAAGGCATTTTTTCCTGGCTGGAAATTCATTGGTTTGGTGTCCGAAGCCGTGTGCTTAAATTACTTTTCTGGGTCCCCAAATGGACTAAGAACGAAGATTCCTCCCAGAACACAGGAGTCAGCGCAGGAAGCTCTATGTGTGCATGGAGTGTAAAGGGTGGCTCACCAATTGCACAGGGGACTTGCAAGCTAAGGGCTTTTTTTCCTGCATGGAACTTCATTCGTTTGCTGTCCGAAGCCCCGCGCTAAAATGTCCTGTCTGGGTCCCCAGATGGACTAAGAAAGAAGACTCCTCCCAGAACAAAGGAGAAACGACAGGAAGCTCCATGTGGGTATGGAGTGCCATGGGTGGCTCACCAATTGCACAGGAGACTTGGAGGCTAAGGGTTTTTTTTCCTGGCTGGAACTTCATTGGTTTGGTGGCTCGAGACCTGCGCCAGAAAGGGTCTGGGTCCCCAGATGGACTAAGAACAAAGTTTCCTCCCAGAACACAGGAACCAGGGCAGGAAGCTCCATGTGTGCATGGAGTGCCAAGAGTGACTAACCAATACCACAGGAGACTTGAAAGATAAGGACTTTTCTTCCGGGTTGGAACTTCATTGGTTTGGCGTGCGAAGTCTGGCGCTGAAATGGCCCGTCTTTGTCTCCACATGGACTAAAAACAAAGATTTCTCCCAGACAGAAGGTTTCAGGGCAGGAAACTCCATGTGTGCACGGAGTACAAAGGGTAGTTCAGCAATTTCAGAAGAGACTTGGAGACGAATGGCTTTTTTACCTGCCTGGAACTTCATTGGATTGGTGGACGGAGATCTGAGCCATAATGCCCTTTCTTGGTCCTTACATGGTCTAAGAGCGAATATTCTTCCAAGAACAAAGGAGGCATTTCAGGAAGTTCCATGTGTGTAGGGAGTGCTAAGGGTGGCTCACCAATTGCACAGGAGACTTGGAGGTTAAGGGCTTTTTTTCCTGGTTCGAACTTCATTGGTTTGGTGACAAGAGCCCAGCGCTGAAATGGCCATTCTGGGTCCCCAGATGGACTATGAACGAAGATTCCTCCCAGAACACAGGAGCCAGCGCAGGAAACTCCATGTGTGCATGGAGTGCCAAGGGTGAGTCACCAATTGCACAGGAGAGTCGGAGGCTAAGGGCTTTTTCTCCTGGCTGAAACATCATTCATTTGGTGTCAAGAGCCCAGCGCTGAAATGGTCATTCTGAGTCCCCAGATGGACTATGAACGAAGATTCCTCCCACAACACAGGAGCCAGCGCAGGAAGCTCTGTGTGTGCATGGAGTGCCAAGGGTGACCCAACAATTGCACAGGAGACATGCAAGTTAAGGGTATTTTTTCCTGCATGGAACTTCATTCATTTGGTGTCTGAAGCTCCACGCTAAAATGGCCTGTCTGGGTCCTCAGATGGACTAATGTAGTGGTTTTGAATCTAGACCTTCCTTGGTGATCAGGTTGTATCCAAGGAACCAAGGTCATGTTCCCAGTATTCCATATGATTTTACGTAAGCAAGAGTATAATAAAGGAGAGAGAAGAAGCTCTCACTCTCTTTCTTCCGGCGGACCCAAGGTGGAGGTAGCTCTACTGTCGCTCTGCCCGGGTGAGGGAGTGAGGCCTGGCGTGTCTGATTGGCCTTGAGAGGCGGACAGTGCTGGCAGCTGTGTGGTGTGGTTCGCTTCCTCTCGATGAGAGTATTTGACTTTTTATCCCTTTGTATCCCTTTTGTATCCCTTTTTATCCCTTTTTCCCTTTTCCCTTTCCCTTCCCTTTTCCCTTTTGGAGAGTTCCCTTTGGTTAATAGCGTATATATTTTTCTTTATGTATATATAAATCTTCCATTTGAAATTTATTCAATTTGGGTTCTTTTGGTTTTTTTTTTTTTCGGTCAGCTGGGAGAAAGTAAAAGGGAGGGGGAAGGTTTTGTCCCCGAGGTCCAGGCACTTGGCTGGGAGCCAAGTCTTACTTGGGACATTTTTTGGAGATTCCACCGAGATTACCAGTAGGTTGTTTTGGTAACAATTTCTGGGCAGGTGGCCAAGTTCTGACAAACATTGCCTTTGTTTGGGAACAGTGCTGGGATTGCAGCCAAGAGGGATTTGTTTATATACATATACCTCTTGTTTAAGAACAGTGAGGACAACGTATAAATAATGGCCACTTTCCTAATTTTCAATGTGCTTTTTGCAGCTTTTGCACCTGTTTTAGGTTACTACATGTGGGACAATCCAAATCCAACAGTGTTCAATTGGCGAGACATTTGGGAAAGGTATTCTTCCTATCTTGACATTAAAAGTTGGATACTAGAAATTCCCAGACTGACTGTTGCCTCTAATAATTATGTAAATTGTGTGGTAACAATTTTGTTTATGATGAATGTGATGAACATACTATTTAAAATTAGAAGAATTGTGTTACCCTGATTTCCTTGTTTTAGGAAAGGCCGTACTTCAAAGGGATTACCTGGAGCTTTGGAAAGGGGCTTGAAAAGGGCAGTTCCTGGTTGGCAAGGAGCATGGGAAGAGTTTGGTAAATGGATAGGGTGCTTGGCACCTCCCATTACTTGGGACTTCACGCCAGCACGGGTCTTTGATCCTAACGAGATAACCCGTCGTTTAATGGAGGGTTGTCTTACATACAAGGATCCAAATACACAAATCTCTGCTCTATGCTGGGGCCTGGCTAGTGCTTACCGAGCCCCTGTAGACCATGTTCAGAAAGCTAAGGCTGAGGCAGGGACGCAAACTACACCACTCAGAATGGAATCCACCAAGACCAGAGTCCAGACGCCATTTGAAGCCAGCACAGCTGGGACCAAACCTGCGGACACTGGAGTTCCAATTATGGACTTTATGAACATGGGAACTCACATGTCAACATCTACAGCCACCTCTGTGACCGAGACCGGGGCCCACACCACAGATCCTGAAATCACTATCTCCCCCATAACAAAAAAGAAGATGTGGATAAGGGATGATGCAGAGTCCACAAGCCAACCCCCACGACTGAGGCATGTAACTGAAGAAGAAGAAGAATGAGCTGTGAGAGAAAGAGCACGTCCCAAGGAATTAGGGGCACGTCCAAAAGAGAGGGGGATGCGTCCGAAGGAAGAAGGGGCAACAGCTCGGGTGCCTGATGGAACACAGAAGCCAAGGAGAATGTTGACACCTGAATACACTCTTCTTGACTGTTCCACAGAAGAAATGGAGGACTATCTGAAATCCTCATCCCAGGGTCCGGAGGATTATTCATTACCTCCACCCATCAGAAGCCCATCCCCGAGGCGTGTTCCGTTTCCACATCCACGTGAGAGAGGCAGAGTGGAGACAGTTCCACATAGATACGTCAGAAGAGAGGTGGAAATGGATAGGAGGGATGTCCATCCAGAAGCAGGAGTCGTGAGAACATCTGAAGCATCATTGACCCCAGCAGAGCTCCAGGATTTAAGAAAAGATTATAGTCGCCGGCCTGGTGAATGAATTCTAACCTGGCTGGTAAGGTGCTGGGACAACGGAGCTAGAAGTCACATGCTGGAAGGTCACGAAGCACAGCAGTTGGGATCTCTGGCTCAAGACCGTGAGATTGAACAAGGGATTGCACGAGAGCTATATAGTCATAGTCTCTGGCTTAGGATCCTTACTGCGGTGAGAGAGAGATATCCGTTTAAAGAGTACTTGACAAGTTCTCCAAGAAAATGGACAACTGCAGAAGAAGGTATTCAATATCTATGGGAACTGACCATGCTTGAACTTATCTTCAGTAAGTCGGACTATTATGATATCTTAGACCCTGCGCGTCTCCCATGTACCAATCCAATGTGGAGAAAAGTGATCAAAGGTGCCCCTGCACAATACATCAATTGCCTAATTTCAGCATTCCATCCAAAATTGGATGAACCAGATGTAGAAACAATGTGTCAGTGGATACAGACTATAGCAGAGAATTTCGAAGATCTTTCCAAAGTCCGACGTCAACCCACCCACTCTGAGGGAAGAATGGAAGGAGATTATGAATATTCCCAATATGAGGATGACTACGAAGACGGAGATGACTACAGAGACACACCAGTAAAGCGGTCTAGACCACGAGCTCGACCTCAACCTCGATCTTGGTCCAGATCTCGGTCAACAACTCCTCCCCCTACACGCAGGAGGAAGGGCCCTAACCATCAATCACGTAATCAGTTGTGGTCCTACTTACGCAATCAGGGAGAGAACATGAAAAAATGGGATGAGCAGCCCGCTTCCAAACTTCAGGCCAGAGTGAAAGAGCTGAAGCAGAAGGCAGTCAACAAGAAACTTGTCTTTGCAGTTGATGCGGCTTTTGTGGAAAAGCAGTTGCAATCTCCACAATACAAGAAGGCTGCAGTTCACTTTCCTGACAACAAGAAGGCCACTGGTGGAGCAAAGAGGACATCTGACACTGAATGCTCTGACAAGGACCAATAGAGGGGCCCTGCCTTCTGCCAGGAGAAGGAAAGGGACCTGAAACACAATCGGGTTTACTGGGCTGTGTGGGTTCGATGGCCTGGCACCTCGGATCCACAGAGATACTGGGCTTTGATAGATACCGGTGCCCAGTGTACATTGATGCCATCTGAACACAAGACTACGGAGACTGTGTCTATTTCTGGAGTGACAGAAGGATCGCAAGAGTTTTCAGTGGTAGAGACTGAAGTAAGCTTGACTGGAGACCAATGGGAAAAGCATCCCATTGTGACAGGACCAGAAACTCCTTGTATCCTTGGTATTGATTACCTGAGAAGAGGATACTTCAAGGACCCGAAGGGATACCAATGGGCTTTTGGTGTAGCCACAGTGACTGAGGAGAAATACAAGCAATTGTCTGCCCTGCCTGATCTCTCAGAAAATCCTTCTGTTGTAGGACTCCTGCTAGCTGATGATCAACAAGTGCCAATAGCCAGTTCAACAGTACATAGGCGACAATACCGGACCAATCGAGATGCTGTGATCCCTATTCAAAAGATGATCAAGAAGTTGGAGAGTCAAGGGGTGGTCAGTAAGACTCACTCACCCTTCAACAGCCCCATTTGACCTGTACGCAAATCCGATGGTGAATGGAGACTGACGGTAGACTATTGTGGCTTAAATGAAGTCACGCTGCCATTGAGTGCTGCTGTACCAGATATGTTGGAGCTCCAGTACGAGTTGGAGTCGAAGACAGCAAAGTGGTATGCAACCATTGACATAGCAAATGCATTTTTCTCCATTCCCTTGGCAGAAAAGTGCAGGCCGCAGTTTGTTTTCACATGGAGGGGCGTGCAATACACCTGGAATCGACTGCCCCAGGGGTGGAAGCACAGTCCAACCATTTTCCATGGACTGATCCAGGCCACCCTAGAGAAGGTTAAGGCCCCAGAGCACCTGCAGTACATCGATGACATCATCGTATGGGGGGACACAGCAGAAGAAGTTTTCAACAAAGGAAAGAAGATCATTCAGATTCTCCTCAAGGCCGGTTTCGCCATTAAGAAAAGCAAGGTCAAGGGGCCTGCCAGAGAGATCCAATTCCTAGGGGTGAAATGGCAAGATGGAAGGCACCAGATTCCAACTGAGGTCATCAATAAAATTGTAGCAATGGCTCCACCGACAAACAAAAAGGAGACCCAAACTTTTCTGGAAGCCATAGGCTTCTGGAGGATGCACATCCCTGAGTACAGCCAAATTGTGAGCCCTCTTTATTTTGTGACCCATAAAAAGAACAATTTCCAATGGGGTCCTGAACAACAGCAGGCTTTCAGGCAGATCAAGCAAGAGATTGCACATGTCGTGGCTCTTGGGCCAGTAAGGACAGGACCAGATGTAAAGAATGTACTTTACACTGCATCTGGAGATAACGGTCCCTCCTGGAGCCTCTGGTAAAAAGTGCCTGGTGAAACACGAGGGCGACCACTTGGCTTCTGGAGCCGAAACTACAAAGGATCTGAAGCCAACTACACACCTCTATGGAGAAGGAAATACTGGCGGCATACGAAGGCATACAAGCAGCTTCAGAAGTGATTGGCACTGAAACGCAGCTCTTCCTAGCACCCCGACTACTGGTGCTGAGTTGGATGTTCAAAGGGAAAGTGCCTCCTACACATCATGCTACTGATGCTACGTGGAGTAAGTGGATTGCTTTGATTACGCAACGTGTCTGAATTAGAAACTGGAATCGCCCCGGAATTCTGGAAATCATAACTAATTGGCCTGAAAGTGAGAACTTCAGTCTGGCAGATGAAGAGGAAGAAGAGCCAGTAAGTTGAGCTGAAGAAGCTCCGCCATATAATCAACTGCCAGATGAAGAAACGGGTTATGTTCTTTTCACTGACGTTTCTTGCCGTATCATAAGAGGGAACTGGAAGTAAAAAGCAGCTGTTTGGAGTCCCACCTGACAAGTGGCAGAGGCCACTGAAGGTAAAGGCAAATCGAGTCAGTTTGCGGAACTCAAAGCCGTCCAATTGGCCCTAGACATCGCAGAGAGAGAAGGATGACCAAGGCTCTACCTCTACACCGACTCATGGATGATAGCCAATGCCCTATGGGGATGGCTAGAACGATGGAAAAACATGAGTTAGAAGCATAGAGGAAGACCCATATGGGTTGCTGATTTGTGGCAGGACATTGCTTCTAGAGTAAAGAAACTAGATGTAAGAGTCCGTCACGTAGATGTCCATATACCCAAGAGTCGAACCAACGAGGAACATCGTAACAACAGACAAGCGGATAGAGCTGCGCAAATTAAAGTGTCACAAATAGACCTGGACTGGCAACATAAGGGAGAGTTGTTCCTAGCCTGATGGGCCCATGATCAGGCACAAGACCGAGGGGTGGATTTAACCGTGAACTATATTTCCGAGGTTATCCACGATTGTGAAACCTGTGCTGCTATCAAGCAGACAAGAAGATTAAAGCCCCTATGGTATGGTGGACACTAGGACAAGTATAGATATGGAGAAGCATGGCAAGTCAATTATATCATGTTGCCACAGACCCGTCAAGATAAGCGCTATGTGCTTACCATGGTGGAAGCAACCACTGGATGGTTGGAGACATATTCAGTGCCCCATGCAACGGTCCGGAATACCATTCTGGGTCTGGAAAAGCAGGTCTTATGGAGACATGGCACTCCAGAGCGAATTGAGTCGGACAATGGGACTCATTTCAAGAATAATCTAGTGACCACGTGGGCACGGGAGCATGGTATTGAATGGGTATATCACATTCCATATCATGCACCTGCTTCTGGGAAAATTGAAAGATATAATGGACTGTTAAAAACAACTTTAAAAGCACTATGTGAGGGAAAATTTAAGAACTGGGATAAGCACCTAGCCAAGGCCACCTGGTTGGTAAATACTAGAGGCTCTGTCAACTGAGCTGGCCCTGCCCAAACAGAATCCCTCCACACTGTAGATGGAGACAAAGTTCCAGTGATTCACCTAAGAGATATGTTGGGTAAAGCCGTTTGGGTTGCCCCTACCTTGAGCCAAGACAAACCCATTCGTGGAGTTGTCTTCGCTCAAGGGCAAGGGTACACATGGTGGTTGATGAGGAAGGATGGAAAGATAGTGGTGTGCCTCAAGGAAATTTATCTTTGGGAAAAACCTAACTTTGTGCTTCAAGTTGTTTTACAGGAGACCAGTCACCAAATAAGAGAAACCTGACAAATGCTGATACCAGTATCTGACAATGAAACAATAAACCAGTCCCAAACCTGAGCTGTGATTGTAAATGAAGTGCCAAAGATCAGAACCGAGCTACTGTTGATGCTGAAGTCAATCAAAACAACTACTCCAAAGGACTCTCTCTCTCTCTCTCTCTATATATATATGCGCGGGATATAAGCAAATACGTGAAATATAAATGTTACGTAAAATAGTACAAAATAAGGGGTGGAGTTTAATAAAGGAGAGAGAAGAAGCTCTCGCTCTCTTTCTTCCAGTGGACCCAAGGTGGAGGTAGCTCTACTGCCGCTCTGCCCGGGTGAGGGAGTGAGGCCTGGCGTGTCTGATTGGCCTTGAGAGGCGGACAGTGCTGGCAGCTGTGTGGTGTGGTTCGCTTCCTCTCGATGAGAGTATTTGACTTTTTATCCCTTTGTATCCCTTTTGTATCCCTTTTTATCCCTTTTTCCCTTTTCCCTTCCCTTTTCCCTTTTGGGGAGTTCCTTTTGGTTAATAGCGTATATATTTTTCTTTATGTATATTTAAACCTTCCATTTGAAATTAATTCAATTTAGGTTCTTTTGGGTTTTTTTTCGGTCGGCTGAGAGAAAGTAAAAGGGAGGAGGAAGGTTTTGTCCCCGAGGTCCAGGCACTTGGCTGGGAACCAAGTCCAACCTGGGGCAAATAATAACGAAGAATCCTCCCAGAACAAAGGAGCCAGTGCAGGAAGCTCCATGTGTGCATGGAGTGCCAAGAGTGACTCACCAATTGCAAAGGAGACTTGAAAGGTAAGGGCTTTTCTTCAGGGCTGGAACTTCATTGGTTTGGCGTGCGAAGTCTGGCGCTGAAATGACCCGTCTTTGTCCACACATGGACTAAAAATAAAGATTCCTCCCAGACAGAATGTTTCAGGGCAGGAAACTCCATGTGTGCACGGAGTACCAAGGGTAGCTCAGCAATTCCACAGGAGACTTGAAGACGAATGGTTTTTTTTCCTGACTGGAACTTTATTGGATTGGTGGACTGAGATCTGAGCCATAATGACCCTTCTCGGTCCCCACATGGTTTAAGAGCGAACATTTCTCCCAGAACAAAAGAGAAAGGACAGGAAGCTCCATGTGTGTATGGAGCGCCAAAGGTGGCTCACCAATTGCACAGGAGACTTGGAGGTTAAGCGCTTTTTTTCCTGGCTGGAACTTCATTGGTTTGGTGGCCCGAGATGTGTGCCGGAAAGGGTCTGGGTCCCCAGATGGACTAAGAACGAAAATTCCTCCCAGACTAAAAGAGTCAGCGCAGCATCTCCATGTGTGCATTAAGAACAATGGGTGCATCACCAATTCCACAGGAGAGACGGAGGCTTAAGGCTTTTTTTCCTGGCTGGAACTTCATTGGTTTGGTGTCCGAAGCCCCTGGCTGAAATTATTTGTCTGGGTCCCCAGATGGACTAAGAATGAAAATTCCTCCCAGAACACAGGAGTCAGATCAGAAAGCTCCATGTGTGCATGGAGTGCCATGGGTGACTCACCAATTGCACAGGAGACTTGGAGGCTAAGGGATTTTTTTCCTGGCTGGAACTTCATTGGTTTGCTGTCAAGAGTCCAGCACTGAAATGACCATTCAGGGTCCCCAGATGGAGGATGAATGAAGATTCCTCCCTGAACACAGAAGCCAGCGCCGGAAACTCCATGTGTGCATGGAGTGCCAAGGGTGACTCACCAATTACACATGAGACTTTCAAGCTCAGGGCTTTTTTTCCTGGCTGGAAATTCATTGGTTTGGTGTCAAAAGCCCAGCACTGAAATGGCCTGTCTGGGTCCCCAGATTGACTAAGAATGAAGATTCCTCCCAGAAAAAAGGAGCCAGAGAAGGAAACTCCATGTGTGCATGGAGTGTCAAGAGTGACTCACCAATTGCACAGGAGACTTGAAAGGTAAGGGCTTTTCTTCCGGGTTGGAACTTCATTGGTTTGGCGTGCGAAGTCTGGCGCTGAAATGACCCGTCTTGGTCCCCACATGGACTAAAAACGAAGATTCCTCCAAGACAGAAGGTTTCAGGGCAGGAAACTCCATGTGTGCACGGAGTACCAAGGGTAGTTCAGCAATTGCACAGGAGACTTGGAGACGAACGGTTTTTTTTCCTGGTTAAAACTTCATTGGTTTGGTGGACGCAGATCTGAGCCATAATGACCCTTCTCGGTCCCCAGATGGACAAAGAGCGAGTATTCTTCCCAGAGCAAAGGGGACAGGACAGGAAGCTCCATGCGTGTATGGAGTGCCAAGGGTGGCTCACTAATTTCACAGGAGACTTGGAGGCTAAGGGCTTTTTTTCCTACCTGGAACTTGATTGGTTTAGTGTCAAGATCCAGGGCTGAAATGGCCATTCTGGGTCCCCAGACGGACTATGAATGAAGATTCCTCCCAGAACACAGGAGTCAACGCAGAAAGTTCTATGTGTGCATGGAATGCCAAAGGTGGCTCACCAATTGCACATGAGACTTGAAAGCTAAGGGATTTTTTTCCTGCATGGAACTTCATTCGTTTGGTTTCCAGGGCCCCGCGCTAAAATGGCCTTTCTGGGTCCCCAGATGGACTAACAGCGAAGAATCCTCCCAGAACAAAGGAGCCAGCGCAGAAAGTTCCATGTGTGCATGGAGTGCCAAGAGTGACTCACGAATTGCACAGGAGACTTGAAAGGTAAGACTTTTCCTCCGGGCTGGAAATGCATTTGTTTTGCGTGCGAAGTCTGGCGCTGAAATGACCCGCCTTTGTCCCCACATGGACTAAAAACAATGATTCCTCCCGGACAGAAGGTTTCAAAGCAGGAAACTCCATGTGTGCACGGAGTACCAAGGGTAGCTCACCAATTGAAGAGGAGAATTGAAACGAACGACTTTTTTTCCTACCTGGAACTTCATTGTTTGGTGGACGGAGATCTGAGCCTTAATGACCCTTCCTTGTCCCCACATTGAGTAAGAATGAATATTCCACCCAGAACAAAGGAGACAGGACAGGAAGCTTCATGTGTGTATGGAGTGCCAAGGGTGGTTCACCAATTGCACAGGAGACTTGGAGGCTAAGGGCTTTTTTTCCTGGCTTGAATTTCATTGCTTTGGTGGTCCGAGATCTGCCCTGGAAAGGGTCTGGGTCCCCAGATGGACTAAGAACATAGGTTCCTCCCAGACTAAATGAGTCAACGCAGCAAGTTCCTTGTGTGCATTAAGTGCCATGAGTGCATCACCAATTCCACAGGAGAGTCAGAGGCTTAAGGCATGTTTTCCTGGCTGGAAATTCATTGGTTTGGTGTCCGAAGTCTGGTGCTGAAATTACTTGTCTGGGTCCCCAAATGGACTACGAACGAAGATTGCTACCAGAACACAGGAGCCAGGGCAGGAAGTTCCATGTGTGCATGGAGTGCCAAGGGTGGTTCACCAATTGCACAGGAGACTTGGAGGCTAAGGACTTTTTTTCCTGGATGGAACTTCATTGCTTTGTTGGCCCGAGATCTGCGGCAGAAAGGGTCTGGGTCCCCAGAGGGACGAAGAACGAAAATTCCTCCCAGAACGCAGGAGCCAGAGCAGGAAGTTCCATATGTGCATGGAGTGTCAAGTGTGACTCACCAATTGCAGAGGAGACTTGGAAACTAAGGGCTTTTTTTCCTGCATGGAACTTAATTCGTTTAGTGTGAGAATCCGTGCTCTAAAATGGTCTGTCTGGATCCCTAGATGGACTAAAAACAAAGAATCCTCCCAGAGCAAAGGAGCCAGCGCAGGAAACTCCATGTGTGCATGGAGTGCCAAGAGTGATTCACCAATTGCACAGGAGACTTGAAAGGTAAGGCCTTTTCTTCAGGGCTGGAACTTCATTGGTTTGGCGTGCGAAGTCTGGCGCTGAAATGACCCATCTTTGTCCCCACATGGACTAAACACGAAGATTCCTCCATGACAGAAGGTTTCAGGGCAGGAAACACCATGTGTGCATGGAGTACCAAAGGTAGTTCAGCAATTGCAGAGGAGACTTGGAGACGAATGACTTTTTTTCCTGTCTGGAACTTCATTGGTTTGGTGCACGGAGATCTGAGCCAAAATGACCCTTCTCGGTCCCCAGACAGACTAAGAACGAAGATTCCTCCCAGAACAAAGGAGACAGGTCAGGAAGCTCCATGTGTGTATGGAGTGCCAAGAGTGACTCACCCAATTTCCCAGGAGACTCTGAGGCCAAGGGCTTTTTTTCCTGACTGGAACTTCATTGGTTTGGTGTTAAGAGCCCAGCGCTGAAATGGCCATTCTGGGTCCCCAGATGGACTAGGAATGAAGATTTCTCCCTGAAAAAAGGAGTCAGGGCAGGAAACTGTGTTCAAGGAGTGTCAAGGGTGACTCACCAATTGCACAGGAGACTTGGAGGCTTAGGTCTTTTTTTCCTACCGGGAACTTCATCAGTTTGGTGACCAGAGCCCAGCACTGAAATGGCATGTCTGGGTCCCCAGATGACCTAAGAACGACCATTCTTCCCAGACAAAAGGTGTCAGCTCAGGAAGCTCCATGTGTGCATGGAGTTCCAATGGTTGCTCGCCAAAATCAAAGGAGGGTAGGAGACTAAGTGTGAAGTGTGGCTATACCAGGTGCTGCAGGGTATTCTGGGAGTTGTAGTTCTAAGACTCTGTTGCACATGCTCACTTGAATGTGTGGAAGGAACATAATGAGTGTGTGAGCAATTTATATTGTGTGTGGTACTTTTATAGACTTTTATAAACTTTTACATAGTTTTATAGGTACTATAAGTTATAGGTCCCAAGATGGCTACGGGTGTCTTTTCGAGAACAAAGAAAAATTGGTGCCAAGAAGAAGGTGGAGTTTGATAAAGTAAACTATTGCCTTGTTATCTGTTAATAATCAATTATAAAGGTATTTGTAATGGATGTTTACAACTGGACAGTAGCCTGTATCCAATTGTATGCTTCTTGTCACGAGACCCTGAGTACAGATGTTATAAAAACCCTGAGTTATCCTAATAAAGCGGACATATTTTAGTATTTTAGATCTCATAGATCGTGTATGTATGTCTCCGGTGCCTCCCCGCAAAACGTGGCGCCCAAAAACAAGGACTGCTGCCTCCTGGAGATTGGTCAGGAAGGTCTTAAAAGCAATTTTTGCTGCCTCTCTGCAGTTTTAGACAAGAGACGGTGTTAAAAGTGGTTTGTGAAATCGGGTCTTTGAGTTCGCTGTTCGATCAGGACGTGGAAGCGAGTTGGACGAAGGAGGGAGAAGCTGGCTGGAATTCTGGTGACGTTACCCCAGCGTCTGGAATTGAAAATCCGCGGTAAGAAGTGTTGTGGAAGTCTTGCCCTGGCCAGGCGAGCAGCCAGAAAGGGGAAACCAGATGGGGAACGCCCTCTCAAAGGAGGAGGAAGCGGTGGAAAAGTTTCTCCAAGTTATCCTTTATAAAAAGGACCCAAATTATGATTTGAGCGCTCTTAGAGAGCTTTTAAAGTGGTCCAAGGCAAAGGACCTTATTCCCACTGTTTCTGCTGCCTTTGAAGTGTCTACCTGGGTCGCTGTGGGTCAGAAACTTTGGGATGAGACCTCCAGAGGGTCTAAAGAAGTTAAAAAGTTCCCAGCCGTCTGGCGCTTGCTGGTAGACGAGCTGGAAGAAACGGGAGCGGAGCGGCGAGTGTCTCTGTCTGCGCGCGCAGTTTTAGATGGTGGGAGCAGGGCAGAAGCGAAAGTTTCTGAGAGTAAAACTTCTGCGGATCAGTTCGTGTTCGGTACTGCGGCCGCGCGTATGCTAATGGCACCGAGAAAGCAGCTTGGCTTAGCGGGATGGGCGAAAACCGAGGAACTCAAGGGTGGAGCGGAGCCAGGGACTGCAACCGTCACTGCGCTTGCGCTGCCCTCAACTCCCCCCCTCCCCACAGTCCCCGCGTTGCCCGTGGCAACATCGTCTGGCAGCGCGCCTGCATCTGCAGTCGAGCCTGCGCAGTCAATCACCGCAGCGGGACCTTCTGCGCCTGCACCTGCAGCTCCTCCAGCGGTACCCATCGCGCATGCGTCAGGCATGGAGCCAGCTGTTGCGTCATCCTCAGCGGCGACTCCGAGTGAGGCGTCCTTGACTACCTTCGTGCATGCTCCGAGAGTCGCGCCCGCGCCGAAACGTCATCCTTCGCAACCCAGCAAAAGCAAAATGAAAACAAAGTTTCAAGTGGAGGTGAACATACTTCCACCACTTCCATCTTCAGTACCTTCTTCGGAGGAAGAAGAAGAAGGGGAGACCTCAGATGCTGGAAGCGAGAACACTGCTTAGGAACAAATGAAGGCTCAGATAACCAAT
>NW_020956812.1:14901-19750 GCF_003031625.1 Empidonax traillii
AACGTCATCCTTCGCAACCCAGCAAAAGCAAAATGAAAACAAAGTTTCAAGTGGAGGTGAACATACTTCCACCACTTCCATCTTCAGTACCTTCTTCGGAGGAAGAAGAAGAAGGGGAGACCTCAGATGCTGGAAGCGAGAACACTGCTTAGGAACAAATGAAGGCTCAGATAACCAATCTACTTCAGCGCATGCAAGCACTGGAAAGTAAGCCACCAGAGTCGCAGCTTCCTTCGCTGACTTCAACTCTCCCTGCTGCTACAGCTTCGCCTGTGATGTCAATGCCACCTCCAGGTCCCCCTTTTTCGTGCGCTACAGGGACTCAGATTCCTGTTACCGAGGTTACAGCTTTGCCGGGAGGGGAAATGGGAGGTGGGAGTCATAATCCAGTTTTGCGATGGAAGGGAATAATTAAGTAGGCAATGTTAGAGGGAGATATTGAGCCGTTGGGTATTAGTGCATATCCTGTGTTTGTAGATGAGGTTGGTAATAAATCATGGGAAGCTCTGGATTGGAAAGTCCTCAAAGAAGCAAAAAACAGCCATAGCGCAATATGGGTTAAAATCAAGCTATACACAGTCTGTGCTTCAGCATCTTTTTACAGCTCATGCGTTAACACCATATGATACGCGTATGATTGTTAACACCTTGTTAACCCCTTCTCAGCAATATCAGTTTTTTAACAGGTGGACCGCTTACTGCACCACAACTGCAGCTCAGCCGAGAGCACAAGGAGATCCGCTGTATGGGGTGACTTCTCAAATGTTACTGGGAGCAGGTCCTTTTGAAAGAACAGATTGGCAAGCACAGTTCATGCCAGAAGTGTTGCGAACTAGCCAGGATTTAGCTTATAGATCGTTGCTTGCAGTGAAAGGTGAGCATTCAGGACCTCCATGTACCTTAATTAGGCAAGGACATAATGAACCATACAGCAAGTTCGTGGATCGCTTGCATCAGGCCATAAATTCAGATCCAGACTTAGATAACACCATGAAAGCAAAGTTTATGGACATGCTGGCCTACGATAATGCAAATGAAAAAACCAAGACAGTTTTAAGCACAGTACCTAGGGGTGCTGGGACAGCTCAGTTCCTTGAGGCTGCTGACAGGATGATAAAGGAAGATAAAGCTGCCTATATAGCTACAGCAGTGACTTCAGCAGTGAAGCCTTTGCTGCGAAATCAGGGGAAGAATAATAAAAATGGTAGAAACATGAGGTGTTTTGCTTGTGGTCAGAAGGGACATGTCAAACCTGAGTGTCGAACTATGTTTTTACCAGGGGCTGCTCAAACCCCCATGCCAGCAGAAGGGTCAAAGTGGTGTAAGATCTGTCAGAAGAATACTCACTCTACTAGTGATTGTAAAAGGAAGGGAAACTTCCGTCCAAGCGCGAATCGCCCTCACGCTATGACAATAAATCAGGGTGCCTGGACCAATGGCCAGCAGCCACAACAGGGAGTGCAGGAGTGGACTTGGCAACAGCAATAGATACTTTGCTTGAAACTCAGAATGTGTATCTGATTGATTCTACTTTGAAAGGACCTTTAGGTAAAGGGTTAAGTGTTCTCGTGTTAGGACGTTCATCTTTGTCTCGTCAGGGAATTTTTGTGGTTCCAGGAGTGATAGATGCTGATGCTACAGGAGTCATCAAAATAATAGTATATACTTTAACTCCACCAGTTTTCATTCCCGCTAACAGTAAAATAGCACAGCTGGTACCTTTCAAGACAATGGTGCCCAGGGCAGAATCACGGACTCGAGGGGATCAAGGTTTTGGTTCCACAGGTCCTCCTGAGGTGATGTTAGCCATAGACATAAAGCAGGGAAAACCTGAGGAGAGTGTAGTTGTACAGCATCCTAATGGTCAGTCCAGCACTATGACTATGCTTGTTGATACTGGAGCGGATGTTACCATCATCCCCAGGCACAAATGGTCTAACACCTGGCCCGTGGTGATGGCACCTGCAGGGGTGAAAGGGGTAGGTGGTGTACAGCAGACATGGATCAGTAGAGATGTGGTAAGTTTTCGTTTTTCTGACGGTGCATCAGTGAGTACAAGGCCCTATGTGTTATCTTTGCCAGTGGGTTTGATAGGTCGAGACCTGCTAGGTCAGATGGGAGCACGCCTGGTTACGTCTCCTTTTCAGGAGCGACCATTGAAAAGCAGCCAACCTTGAAGCTGAAGTGGAGAACAGAAAAACCCATCTGGGTCGATCAATGGCCACTGAAGGAAGACAGGCTGCAAATAGTACAACAACTGGTTCAGGAGCAATTAGATGCAGGTCACATTGTTCCATCTACAAACCCATGGAATACTCCTATATTTGTCATTCCAAAAAAGGGAAATGGAGACTATTGCATGATCTACGAGCCATTAATGCAGTCATAGAGGATATGGGAACCTTACAACCGGGTTTACCCTCCCCTACAATGATTCCACATGATTGGACTATACTGATAATAGATCTAAAAGATTGTTTCTTTACTATCTTCTTGCATCCAGATGATACTGCAAAATTTGCCTTTACAGTGCCCGCAGTGAACAAAGCAGAGCCAGCAAAAAGGTTTGAATGGGTTACTCTTGCACAGGGGATGAAAAATTCACCTGTGATGTGTCAGCTCTATGTTGCTTGGGCTTTGCAGCCATTTTGTAATCAGCATCCTGAGCTATTGGTTTATCACTACATGGATGATATTTTAGTAGCAGGCAAAAATTTAGATATCCCTGTGTTGTTGTTGCAGTTAGAACAGGAATTAGGTCAGCGTGGTCTGATGATCGCTCCTGAGAAGATTCAGAGGCAAGAGCCTTGGCAGTACCTAGGTTGGACCATTACATCTGGTATTGTGAAGTCACAGAAGTTAACCATTAACACTGACATAAAAACCTTGACTGATGTGCAGAAGCTACTTGGTGACATACAGTGGGTGAGACCTGTTTGTGGGATAACCAATGATGATCTAGCTCCTCTGATGCCTTTGCTAGGGTCTGTTGCTAATGCAGACCTTCGGAGAGACTTGTCAGACGTGCAAAAAGCAGCTATAGTTAACATGTCAGGTAAGATAGCTGCAGGGTACGCCTGTAGAATACTAGAAGATCAGCCGGTCCAGTATCTGATTGTCAACTCTGGAGGGAGTAGACAACACCCATTAGGTGTCATCTGTCAAATAGCAGTCAGTGTCAGAATTTTGGAATGGGTATTCCTGCCCTATCAGCCCAAAAAGACAATCATGACACGACCTGAATTGTTTGCACACCTTATCATGAAGGGAAGGCGACGGATTTGTGAGTTAACTGGAAGGGATCCATCTGTAATATTTGTGCCGGTCGCTCAGGGCTATTTGGAGTGGTTGTTTGAGACATCTGAACCATTCCAAATAGCTATGGCAGATTTTGAGGGACTGATCACAAATCATTATCCATCAGACAAGTTGTTGCCTTTGTTATAACATCAGGTTATTGAACAGCTTGTGTTGCGTTCAGATGATCCTGTGGAAGGGATTACTGTTTTTACAGATGCTGGAAGGAAATCTCGCCGAGCAGCAGTGACCTGGCAAGAGGGGACAGACTGGAAGCACAAATTACTTCCCGGTCTTACAGGTGACACACTACAAACTCTAGAACTGCGGGGTGTAGTGTGGGCTTTCAACTTCTGGAAGGATGAACCTCTCAATGTAGTTTCAGATTCTCTCTATGTAGTGGGAACAGTTCAAAGAATAGAGAGGGCAATGATCAAAACCCTGAAAAATAAGGTCTTAGCAGCACTCATGACACAATTGCTACATTTGTTAGATCAAAGAACACATCCTTACTTTATCACTCACATCAGGAGTCACCAGAAACTGTGTGGTGGTTTAGCACTTGGGAATGACAGGGCAGACAAGTTAGTAGCACCTGCATGGGTCGGTCCTGCAGTGAACAAATTTCAACAAGCAGTCTTGCCTCATGAATTTTTCCATCAGTCTGCGGACGTGTTAGCCAGACAATTTGGGTTGACTCTGTCAGATGCACGTGGCATTGTCCAAGCGTGTTCAGCCTGCCACAAAAATGGGTTGGGCATTGGCTTGGGGGTCAATCCTCGTGGTTTACAGGCATTGCAGCTTTGGCAGATGGATGTCACTCATGTTAATGAGTTTGGCAGGTTGAAGTATGTGCATGTGTGCATCGACACTTTTTCTCATGCTATATGGGCCTCTGCTCATGCTGGAGAAGGTGCCAGATATGTCATCCGTCATATGCATGCATGTATAGCGGCCCTGGGAGTTCCCACAGAAATTAAGACCGATAATGGGCCTGGTTATACCTCGCAGCGTTTTCACAGATTCTGTATGAATTGGGGTATTTCTCACGTTACCCGCATAGCTCATTCTCCTACGGGACAAGCAATTATCGAATGAGCTCATGGAGTCCTGAAATCCCTTTTGCAAAAACAGAAAGGGGGAGAAGAGCTGGATAGCCCACATAACCGACTTGCAAAAGTGTTATATGTTTTGAATTTTTTACGGTTGACGGGTGGAAGATCGGACCCTCCCATTGTAATTCATAATACTTCTATGCAGTCAGGTTTAGTAAATCCACAGGTAACAGCGAAAGTTCAGTACAAGGACCCACAAACCGGAGTCTGGAAGGGGCCTGCAGAGGTAAAACTAACTGGCAGAGGGTATGCTTGTATTCTCACTGAGACAGGAGTTCGGTGGCTGCCTACACGTTGGATAAGACCTTGGAAAGGGAGTGATTCTGCAGAACAAGGTTGATACTGTGGTAGATTAGCTATTCAGAATTACAGAGTTTTTTCAGTATTATTATAAGGTAGTTTTATAGTGTAGTATCATATAATCAATAGAAGTTTAG
>NW_020956812.1:20172-21814 GCF_003031625.1 Empidonax traillii
TCTCACTGAGACAGGAGTTCGGTGGCTGCCTACACGTTGGATAAGACCTTGGAAAGGGAGTGATTCTGCAGAACAAGGTTGATACTGTGGTAGATTAGCTATTCAGAATTACAGAGTTTTTTCAGTATTATTATAAGGTAGTTTTATAGTGTAGTATCATATAATCAATAGAAGTTTAGGTTTTAAAAGAGTGTTTTGGTGTGAACTTGATATATTATCCTTTAAATTTTAGTCTGGGATAAATTTTAGCATTATAAGATAAAAATAAATGATAAGTGTGTGAAGATGTTATTTTTAATGGTGATGGATATATGTATTTGTGTGTTATAATATCTTAGTAGAAAGTTAAGAATGTATTAGTATAATATAAATTGCTCAAAAACAAAAAAGGGGGATTTGTGGGAGGAACATAATGTGTGTGAGCAATTTATATTGTGTGGTACTTTTATAGACTTTTATAAACTTTTACATAGTTTTATAGGTACTATAAGTTATAGGTCCCAAGATGGCTACGGGTGTCTTTTCGAGAACAAAGAAAAATGGGTGCCAAGAAGAAGGTGGAGTTCGTTAAAGTAAACTATTACCTTGTTATCTGTTAATAACCAATTATAAAGGTATTTGTAATGGATGTTTACAACTGGACAGTGACCTCTAACCAATTGTATGCTTCTTGTCACGAGACCCTGTGTAGAGATGCTATAAAAACCCTGAGCTATCCAAATAAATCTGACATATTTTAGATTTCATAGATCGTGTTTGTATGTCTCCGGTGCCTCCCCGCCAAATGAATGCTTGTATGGGATTGGCTTAGAATGTTACCTGTGTGATGTGGGATCATTTGAAACGACTATTTAAGCTGTGACTATTTTGAATAAAGGACATTCCTTACCCTCCACATTGGTTTTCACCATGGTTCCAATGGGACTTATTCATTTATTATATTAATAACTACTACATTTGGCGACCCGAGAAGGGACACAAAGCTTTCCCTGAATCAGGGAGAATTGTGGACTGGTGTCAGGTACCAACTTTATTTAAGTTGAAGGACACCTGCCGATAAAAAGTAACAGGACGTCAGGAACCAGGGAAAATGAAAACCCTGATGGACGTCGCCAGGAAAACCGAGTGGAGCTTGGAGTAAAGGCCTGAAAATCTCCGTAGGAATTTGCCTATGTTTGAAGAGAAACCTCTCGGAAACAAAGAAGAAAGAAGAAACAAGAAAGAAGAAGAAAAACCTTCGTCCAGGTGAGAGGGTGGGAAAAAATAGAAAAAAGAAAAAAGTAGAAAAAGAAAAAAAAGAAAAAAGGAAAACTTTTCATTCACGTGAACCACAGGATGTTGCAAAAGCCTTAAGCTTAATGTTGAAAGGACTTTGGAGACAAGGACATAAAGTAGCTGGACTTTTAAAATTGATGAAAATAACTGTTTTCGGACTGATACTATTTACAGTTCTTAGTGAAACTACTTGGAGAGGAGGGTGGAGAAACGGAAAGAAAGCAGAGGTGAAGAAAATGGACATTTTAAAACCCCTACAAAAAAACTCGTCCACAAAGGAAAACCTTGAGTCTTCCCCCGCCACAGACATGCCTGGGCAAAGACCTCCACGTGGTCTTACCATGTGGAAAGCGGGGGGGGGGGGGGG
>NW_020956812.1:22303-28192 GCF_003031625.1 Empidonax traillii
GGGGGGTGCCAGGAGCTCGGACAAGGGACCTTAGAATGTAACCTTTTTTGTACTGAATTTTCACGGATGCGTGGGTCCCAGGAGGAAGGCGCGTGTCACAAATTGTGTGACTGGTGAAAGGGAACGGACTTTGAGTCCCCAGGCCATTGTAAGCTCGCAGACACGTGGAATCCACTCTGAAGCATGGGTGGCGCCATTTCGCCCATGCCGAAAACGGGACGTGGTAACTTCTCTTCCTGTCTTGTGGTCACCTTACAGACTGCCTCTGCGGGAGGCATGCATAGACCATGGTCTGTGCTGCAGTTGGATAGCTAGGCAGCAGCTACTGTGCCTACCAGCAACAGCGGCGCGAGGTTTGAAAAGGATGGAGCGACGTGGAACCGCCTGGAACTACTGGCGGCGAGGCTAACGGCTCCGACAGCGGAGTCGTGACCATGGGTGGCGGCGCCGGTGCGGACCCCGTGCCCGCCACGGCGGTCTCGCCAGCTCCCGCCGAAGGCGACGGGCCCAGTCCGGCCGCTGTGGGTAGCACCGTGCCTCCGACCCGTGTGAAACTCCCGGAGGACCTCCGCGTGGAGCCCCGGCCTGGAGGGGCAGTCGCGGTGCCTGGGAGAGGGCTGTAGAATGATGCCGCGGTCATCCCAGGCTGCGGGGCAGGTGGCGGAGTGGACTTGCGCCGGAACTGTGGAACAAGTTTGCGGATGGAGTCCAGGGGACTCTGAACCGAGACGACCCGGGTGCGCGGGGCTGCGGGCGGCCCGGGCGGACTTGTGCCGAGGTTGTGGCACGAAACTGTAGACGGAGTCGAGGGCGGCGTGGCCGGCAAAAGGGACTCCGTGTCGGTGTCGGGGGTCGTGACCGCTCCCCTGGACGAGACGTGTGCGTCCCGCCCGTGACCAGTGGCGATGTGAGGCTCACAGTGACCACCACGTCAATCGTGGACTTTCTAGTGTGGTTCAGAAACTGCACGCCCAAAATGCCAGGCACTGTCTCGGGCCATTCCGGGGCGCTCGACAACCGTCGGAACGACTTGGGAGAGCGAGACCGGGGCGTCTCGGGGCGGGCGAAATGTGGACAGCGGCGTGAGAATCCCGGCTGCGTGTGGCAGTGTGGAGCGTGTCCAGGCATGGCGGACTGAGGAGTTGCAAGGTGAGTTGCAAGCTAAGGGCTTTTTTTCCTGAATGGAATTTCATTCGTTTTGTGTCCAAAGCTCCGTGGTAAAATGGCCTGTCTTGGTCCCCAGATGGACTAAGAACGAAGAATCCTCCAAGAACAAAGGAGCCAGCGCAGGAAGCTCCATGTGTGCATGGAGTGCCAAGGGTGACTCACCAATTACACAGGAGACTTGAAAGCTAAAGGCTTTTTTTCCTACCTGGAACTTCATTGCTTTGGTGACCGGACTCCAGTGCTGAAATGGCATGTCTGGGTCCCCAGATGGACTAAGAACGAAGAATTCTCCCAGACTAAATGAGTCAGCGTAGCAAGCTCGATGTGTGCATGAAGTGCCATGGGTGCGTCACAATTTCCACAGGAGAGTCGGAGGCTTCAGGCATTTTTTCCGGGCTGGAAATTCATTGGTTTGGTGTCCAAAGCCCCGTGCTGAAATTACTTCTCTGGGTCCCCAAATGGACTAAGAACGAAGATTCCTCCCAGAACACAGGAGTCAGCGCATAAAGCTCCATGTGTGCATGGAGTGCCAAGGGTGACTCCTTAATTGCAAAGGAGACTTGTAAGCTAAGATCTGTTTTTCCTGGGTGGAACTTCATTGGTTTGGTGTCAAGAGCCCAGCACTGAAATGGCCATTCTGGGTCCCCAGGTGGACTAAGAATGAAGATTCCTCCCAGAAAAAAAGGAATCAGCATAGGAAACTCAATGTGTGCATGGAGTACCGAGGGTGGGTCATCAATTGCAGGGGAGACTTGGAAGCTAAGGGCTTTTTTTCCAGCATGGAACTTGATTCCCTTGTTGTCCAAAGCCCCACGCTAAAATGGCCTGTCTTGGTCCCCAGATGGACTAAGAACGAAGAATCCTTCCAGAACAAAGGAGTCAGCGCTGGAAGCTGCATGTGTGCATGGAGTGCCAAGAGTGACTCTCCAATTGCACAGGAGACTTGAAAGGTAAGGGTTTTTCTATTGCAGTTATTAATATAATAAATAAATCAGTCCCATAGGGACCATGGTGAACACCACTATGTTGAGTAACGAATCTGACTTTATTCAAACAGTCACAGGTTAAATAGTAGTTTCAAATGATCCCACGTCACACAGGTAACTTTCTAAGCCAATCCCATACAAGCATTGAAGTGTGCATGTGCAACAGAGTACTTAAAACTACAATTCCCAGATTACCTCAGCAGAACCTGGGATAATCACACCCCACACTTTTCTTCCGGGCTGGAACTTCATTGGTTTGGCGTGTGAAGTCTGACACTAAAATGACCCATCTTAGTCGTCACACGGACTATAAAAAGAAAATTCCTCCCAGAAAGAAGGTTTCCGGGCAGGAAACTCCATGTGTGCACGGAGTACCAAGGGTAGCTCAGCAATCGCAGAGGAGACTTGGAGATGAATGGAGTGTGTATGGAGTGCCAACAGTAACACACCAATTGCACAGGAGACTTGAAAGGTAAGGGTTTTTCTTCCGGGCTGGAACTTCATCGGTTTGGTCTCCGAAGCCCCGCACTAAAATGGCCTGTCTAGGTCCCCAGATGGACTAAGAACAAAGAATCCTCCCAGAACAAAGGAGCCAGGTGTGTATGGAGTGCCAAGGGTAGCTCAGCACATGCAGAGGAGACTTTGAGAAGAACGGCTTTTTTACCCGCTTGGAACTTCATTGGTTTGGTGGACGGAGATCTGAGCCATAATGACCCTTCTGGGTCCCTATTGCAAGGGGGGGGGTTGTCCTTGCGATAGACCCAGCGACCATCTTGCATTGGGAAATGAGACATACATACACAAGAGCATATATGACTCACAAAATGGCAAAATGGCCTTTATTACAACAAGAAGACAGTTTATATAGAGGGGATTATAGAAGGATCTCGAACAGAGGTGGGACCCCTGTTAGGAACATCGAATCCTGAGGGTTATTGATAAGGGGGAATGGAAGGATTGGTCTGGGGAATATGTCTGTCCATCTAGGGAGAGGGGAAGACCAGGAAGGAGTGGTGGGGGGTTCCTGCAGGGGTCTGTATCTTATCACGGGATTTCAGGTTCTTCCTTCGGCTTCAGCTGTCAAAGCACTTCTAGATGAATTTCTTCCTTTGAGGTCCCTTCGAATTCCTTTTGCATCTCTCTGCATTCTCTGGAGGCCTTCATACGTCAACCCCTGACAGGTCCCCAGATGGACTAAGAACGAATATTCCTCCCAGAACAAAGGAGACTGGATAACAAGCTCCATGTGTGTATGGAGTGCCAAGGGTGGCTCACCAATTGCACAGGAGACTTGGAGGCTAAGGGCTTTTTTTCCTGGCAGGAACCTCATTGGTTTGGTGGCCCGAGATCTGTGCCGGAAAGGGTCTGGGTCCCCAGACGGACTAAAACGAAAATTCCTCCCAGACTAAATAAGTCAGCGCAACAAGCTCCATGTGTGCATTAAGTGCCACAGGGGCATCACCAATGCCACAGGAGAGCCGGAGGCTTAAGGCATTTTTTCCTGGCTGGAACTTCATTGGTTTGGTGTCCGAAGACCCGTGTTGAAATTACTTCTCTGGGTTCCCAAATGGACTAAGAATGAAGATTCCTCCCAGAACACAGGAGCCAGAGCAGAAAACTCCATGTGTGCATGGAGTACCAAGGGTGACTCACCAATTGCACAGGAGACTTGGAGGATAATGGTTTTTTTTCCGGGCTGGAACTTCATTGGTTTGGTGTCAAGAGCCCAGTTCTGAACTGGCCATTCTGCGTCCCCAGATGAACTAAGAACGAAGAATCCTCCCAGAACAAAGGAGCCAGCGAAGGAAGCTCCATGTGTGCATGGAGTGCCAAGAGTGACTCACCAATTGCACAGGAGACTTTAAAGGTAAGGGTTTTTCTCCTGACTGGAACTTCATTGGTTTGGCATGAGAAGTCTGGTGTTGAAATGACCGGTCTTTTTGCCCACATGGACTAAAAACGAAGATGCCTCCAAGACAGAAGGTTTCAGGGCAGGAAACTCCATTTGTGCACGGAGTACCAAGGGTAGCTCAGCAATTGCAGAGGAGACTTGGAGACAAACAGTTTTTTTACCTGTCTGGAAGTTCATTGGTTTGGTGGACGGAGATCTGAGCCATAATGATCCTTTTCGGTCCCCAGATGGACCATGAGCGAATATTCCTCCCAGAACAAAGTAGACAGGACAGGAAGCTCTATGTGTGTATGGAGTGCCAAGGGTGACTCACCAATTGCACTGGAGACTTGGAGGCTAAGGGTTTTTTTTCCTGGTTGGAACTTCATTGGTTTGGTGTCAAGAGCCCAGCGCTGAAATGGCCATGCTGGGTCCCCAGATGGACTAAGAATGAAGATTCCTCCCAGAAAAAGGGAACCAGTCTAGGAAACTCCATATGTGCATTGAGTGCGAATGGTGGCTCACGAATTGCAAAGGAGACTTTCAAGCTAAGGGCTTTTTTTTTCACATGGAACTTCATTTGTTCGGTGTCTGAACCCCTGTCTGGGTCCCCAGATGAACTAAGAACGAAGAATCCTCCCAGAACAAAGGAGACAGGACAGGAAGCTCCATATGAGCATGGAGTGCCAAGAGTGACTCACCAATTGCACAGGAGACTTGAAAGGTAAGGACTTTTCTTCGGGCTGGAACTTCATTGGTTTGGGGTGCAAAGTCTGGTGCTGAAATGACCCGTCTTTGTCCCCACATGGACAAAATATGAAGATTCCTCCCAGACAGAAGGTTTCAGGTTAGGAAACTCCATGTGTGCACGGAGTACCAAGGGTAGTTCAGCAATCACAGAGGAGACTTGGAGACGAACAGCTTTTTTACCTACTTGGAACTTCATTGGTTTGGTGGATGGAGATCTGAGCCATAATGACCCTTCTCGGTCCCTAGATGGACCAAGAGCGATAATTTCTCCCAGAACAAAGGAGACAGGACAGGAAGCTCCATGTGTGTATTTTGGCGGGGAGGCACCGGAGACATACATACACGATGTATGAGATCTAAAATATGTCCACTTTATTAGGATAGCTCAGGGTTTTTATAACATCTGTACTCAGGGTCTCATGACAAGAAGCATACAATTGGATACAGGCTACTGTCCAGTTGTAAACATCCATTACAAATACCTTTATAATTGGTTATTAACAGATAACAAGGCAATAGTTTACTTTAACGAACTCCACCTTCTTCTTGGCACCCATTTTTCTTTGTTCTCGAAAAGACACCCGTAGCCATCTTGGGACCTATAACTTATAGTACCTATAAAACTATGTAAAAGTTTATAAAAGTCTATAAAAGTACCACACACAATATAAATTGCTCACACACTCATTATGTTCCTCCCACAAATCCCCCTTTTTTGTTTTTGAGCAATTTATATTACACTAATACATTCTTAACTTTCTACTAAGATATTATAACACACAAATACATATATCCATCACCATTAAAAATAACACCTTCACACACTTATCGTTTATTTTTATCTTATAATGCTAAAATTTATCCCAGACTAAAATTTAAAGGATAATATATCAAGTTCACACCACACTTTTAAAACCTAAACTTCTATTGATTATATGATACTACACTATAAAACTACCTTATAATAATACTGAAAAAACTCTGTAATTCTGAATAGCTAATCTACCACAGTATCAACCTTGTTCTGCAGAATCACTCCCTTTCCAAGGTCTTATCCAACGTGTAGGCAGCCACCGAACTCCTGTCTCAGTGAGA
>NW_020956812.1:34143-65387 GCF_003031625.1 Empidonax traillii
ATTGGTTATCTGAGCCTTCATTTGTTCCTAAGCAGTGTTCTCGCTTCCAGCATCTGAGGTCTCCCCTTCTTCTTCTTCCTCCGAAGAAGGTACTGAAGATGGAAGTGGTGGAAGTATGTTCACCTCCACTTGAAACTTTGTTTTCATTTTGCTTTTGCTGGGTTGCGAAGGATGACGTTTCGGCGCGGGTGCGACTCTCGGAGCATGCGCGAAGGTAGTCAAGGACGCCTCACTCGGAGTCGCCGCTGAGGATGACGCAACAGCTGGCTCCATGCCTGACGCATGCGCGATGGGTACCGCTGGAGGAGCTGCAGGTGCAGGCGCAGAAGGTCCCGCTGCGGTGATTGACTGCGCAGGCTCGACTGCAGATGCAGGCGCGCTGCCAGACGATGTTGCCACGGGCAACGCGGGGACTGTGGGGAGGGGGGGAGCTGCGGGCAGTGAAGCGCAGTGACGGTTGCAGTCCCTGGCTCCGCTCCACCCTTGAGTTCCTCGGTTTTCGCCCATCCCGCTAAGCCAAGCTGCTTTCTCGGTGCCATTAGCATACGCGCGGCCGCAGTACCGAACACGAACTGATCCGCAGAAGTTTTACTCTCGGAAACTTTCACTTCTGCCCTGCTCCCACCATCTAAAACTGCGCACGCAGACAGAGACACTCGCCGCTCCGCTCCCGTTTCTTCCAGCTCGTCTACCAGCAAGCGCCAGACGGCTGGGAACTTTTTAACTTCTTTAGACCCTCTGGAGGTCTCATCCCAAAGTTTCTGACCCACAGCGACCCAGGTAGACACTTCAAAGGCAGTAGAAACAGTGGGAATAAGGTCCTTTGCCTTGGACCACTTTAAAAGCTCTCTAAGAGCGCTCAAATCATAATTTGGGTCCTTTTTATAAAGGATAACTTGGAGAAACTTTTCCACCGCTTCCTCCTCCTTTGAGAGGGCGTTTCCCCTTTCTGGCTGCTCACCTGGCCAGGGCAAGACTTCCACAACACTGCTTACCGCGGATTTTCAATTCCAGACGCTGGGGTAACGTCACCAGAATTCCAGCCAGCTTCTCCCTCCTTCGTCCAACTCGCTTCCACGTCCTGATTGAACAGCGAACTCGAAGTCCCGATTTCACAAACCACTTTTAACACCGTCTCTTGTCTAAAACTGCAGAGAGGCAGCAAAAATTGCTTTTAAGACCTTCCTGACCAATCTCCAGGAGGCAGCAGTCCTTGTTTTCGGACGCCACGTTTTGCGGGGAGGCACCGGAGACATACATACACGATCTATGAGATCTAAAATATGTCCACTTTTTTAGGATAGCTCAGGGTTTTTATAACATCTGTACTCAGGGTCTCATGACAAGAAGCATACAATTGGATACAGGCTACTGTCCAGTTGTAAACATCCATTACAAATACCTTTATAATTGGTTATTAACAGATAACAAGGCAATAGTTTACTTTAACGAACTCCACCATCTTCTTGGCACCCATTTTTCTTTGTTCTCGAAAAGACACCCGTAGCCATCTTGGGACCTATAACTTATAGTACCTATAAAACTATGTAAAAGTTTATAAAAGTCTATAAAAGTACCACACACAATATAAATTGCTCACACATTCATTATGTCCCTCCCACAATGTATGGAGTGCCAAGAGTGGCACACCAATTGCACAGGAGACTTGGAGGCTAAAGGCTTTTTTTCCTGGCTGGAACTTCATTGGTTTAGTGGCCCGAGATCTGCACCGAAAAGGGTCTGGGTCTCCAGATGGACTAAGAACGAAAATTCCTCCCAGAACACAGGAGCCAATGCAGGAAGCTCCATGTGTGTATGGAGTGCCAAGGGTGACTAACCAATTGCACAGGAGACTTGAAAGGTAAGGGCTTTTCTTCCTGACTGGAACTTCATTGGTTTGGCATGCGAAGTCTGGTGCCGCGGCCTATCACACGAGCGGGAAAGAACGACACATCTATAAGATGTAGATTTATATCCGTTTTATTATCCAAAGGCCACACAATGTATATTCTTTTGAGTCCTGGACATGCGATCACAAGCACAGCATGCTATTATGATTGGTTAGCCTACATTGTTCACGCGCCTCAGGCAGTCCATCGATTGGTGGTCTTAAAGCACATATTTTTGGGAAAAGTTTCTGTTATAACTGTTTTTCTCATATTACTTTCTGCTGACCTCTGCATTCTTGTAACTGTAAACTTGTTCTTGTTTGTCTAACGGTCAACTCCTGGTCTTTTCAGAACTCAGCATATTCGTTTAAAACTGCTAAGGCCACAGCATTTTCCCCCTTCTGTGTAAGGCTAGAATCAAAGTTATGAATAATACAATCCTGAAGACACCTAAAAATACATGGAATAATAAGTAATAAAACCAGAATGAAAACGAGTATAGACAACCCTTGTTTAAGTATATCTTTTAGCCAACCTCCTACTCTCCAAGACGTCAGTCAGGCATCTGGTCCCACAGATCCTTCTTTTAGAAGATGCATGCGTTCTTTAAGCTCTTGTAACTTTTTGTGTATGCTCTGTGAATGATCAGATACATTCCTGCAACACATTCCCTCAAAATCCTGACACCCATGCCCATGGCCTAAAAGCAAAAAATCAATTGCTGCTCTATTTTGCAAAACTGCATGTCTTAAGCTATTTAGAAACACACGCGTAACCCCTTTTTGTATTTGAGCTAGGAAAATCGCCTGGGTCGTCCTTTGCCGGGTCCTTTGCAAACACGACACCAAACATGGCAACATTAGTAGCACAACCACAACAATAGATAACAGAAGAAAACCTGTCTTGACCATAGGCAAAAACCATTCCGATAGTTCGTATTTACCAACAGACCATTTAGTCAATTCTGACCAGCATTAACCCACAATTCTTCAATACTTGCTTCCAATCATTGAAGGTTAGCATGCATCAAATTACCATAATTAAATCTATATAATCTATATAATACATCCACACACATAGACATCTACACAGCTTTTTTTTTCACTCATACAGCTTTTTTCCAGTCATTCAGAAGGTGGCCACCTCAATCCACTCCTCATTCACACATAGCTGGGCTTTTTATTATAGTTTTGCATTTCAACCACACATCTCAGATCGCAAGTATTACTGGTTGTGTGCTTCTCAGTCTACCATCTCTGATGGTCATGTTCAGTAACTCCACCTGTCCTGAAGAGGAATCAATACAAGGAACAAAAAAGCTTAACGAACCTATATGAGATCCATTTTTGATCCAGCACCCGTTCATGCACATGCATATTCTCCTCCTACTTTTATCTTGTATTTGAAAATATGTTTGGCATGTAAAAATGTTTTCTTGACAATAACTTGCCACATGCATGAGCTAGCCCTGCTATAAGAACACCAAAAGTTATGCAGCATAACAGAAATAATGTTAGGTGAACTGAAAGAAGAAAACCATGTGTGTACACTTTAAATTCCCAACTGAAATTTACCTTAACCTGATGCTAGGAAGGGGAAAAGCAAAATCTGCAATTACAAAATCGCAGTAACCAAGTAACCAGGACCAATCATAGATCTCTTAACCTTTTAACTATTCCTCAGTAAGTTCCACTTCTCTGTCATCTGTGACACTGTGACAAACTCAGTGAAAAGCACCACCAGCCATGCACATGGAAGTTCTTTTCAAAGCTCCCTTTTTTTTTTTTTTTTTTAATCCGCTGTAGTTTTAGCAGTTTTGTCACACTGCAACACTACAAGTGCTGAGCCTTGGGTCCTCCGGGACACCCTCAACGCAGGTGGTGGCCCCTGATGGTGTCAGGGGGTGACTCGCCCCTCTTTGACTCAGAGCCGGCAGCTCCCCAGCTCCACAGTTCCATCAACAGCAGCTCCGCCTTCAGTCTGCTCTCAGCATGGTGCTGCTTGGCCATCCCAGTCTGTGTCGGTCGCCCCTGCCGGTGCTGTCTCCGTGCTCTCTGAATGTTGGTATGCAGTCACCTCTGAGCTTCTGTCGGTGTGCCTCTTTCAGTCGCTTGCGCTGTTAACAAAAAAGCTTACAAACCATTGCTATTAATAGTTCAGTCAGTTTTGTGTTGTTATTGTAACAGACACAGATAAGAGCAGTCAATTTTGCAAAGGGGTCTGCTTGGGAAAAAGAAGAGGTGAGCCGCCGGACTGTAGTCAGTCCACACGTTGTTCCACAGCGGGTCCCGAACCTATGACCCTTGGATTCAGAGTCCCCTGCTTTACTGACTGAGCCATCCAAGCTTCTTTAACAGTCGCTGTGCTCTTTTCAAGGTAGCCAGGCTCCCACCACGGTAGCCAGGCACTCTTAAATCTTACAGCAGCTTCGTTTTGGAGTCTTAGAGTAAAATTCTTTACCCCGTGTCTTGCATCCGTGAGTGATTGCTGTGAGGAAACCATAACTTGCAAAGCAAACATATCTTTGCCTCTTGTTCAATTGCATTAACATTGTTAAAAGTTCAAAGAATGTTATGGGTGGGCTCTACGGAATTCCACAGTTGCTGTGCTTTGCAGAACACGTGGGGGGGTGGAAGTGGAGGAGGGAGGAGGCTCCTAGCGTCTGCCTTCCCGTGTCTTCTAACAGCGCTCCATCTTGCCTCACCGCCCCCCCCCCTTTTGACTCAGCCCGTCTCCGGCACACACCGCAATTCGACCCTCTCCAAACAAGTATGTTGGAAGTCACAATACGCCGCGGCCTATCACGCGAGCGGGAAAGAACAACACATCTATAAGATGCAGATTCAAATCCGTTTTATTAACCAAAGGCCACACAATATATATTCTTTCGAGTCCTGGAAATGCGATCATGAGCACAGCATGCTATTATGATTGGTTAGCCTACATTGTTCACGCGCCTCAGGCAGTCCAACGTTTGCTGGTCTAAAAGCACACATTCCTGGGAAAAGTTTCTGTTATCACCGTTTTTCTCATATTGCTTTCTGCTGACCTCTGCTTTATTGTAACCGTAAACTTGTTCTTGTTTGTCTAATGGTCAACTCCTGGTCTTTTCAGAACTCAGCATATTCGTTTAAAACTGCTAAGGCCCCAGCAGTCTGGCACTGTAATGACCCGTCTTTGTCCCCACATGGACTAAAAACGAGGATTCCTCCCAGGCAGAAGGTTTCAGGGCTGGAAACTCCATGTGTGCACAGAGTACCAAGGGTAGTTCAGCAATTGCAGAGGAGACTTGGAGACGAACGGCTTTTTTACCTGCCTGGAACTTCATTGGTTTGGTGGACGGAGATCTGAGCCATAATGACCCTTCTCGATCCCTAGATGGACCAAGAGTGAATATTTCTCCCAGAACAAAGGAGATAGGACAGGAAGCTCCATGTGTGTATGGAGTGCCAAGAGTGGCACACCAATTGCACAGGAGACTTGGAGGCTAAAGGCTTTTTTTCCTGGCTGGAACTTCATTGGTTTGGTGGACAGAGATCTGAGCCATAATGACCATTCTCGGTCCCCACATGGACTAAGAACGAAGATTCCTCCCAGAAAAAAGGAAACAGGAAAAAAGTACAGGAAACTCCATGTGTGTATGGAGTGCCAAGGGTGACTCACCAATTGCACAGGACACTTAAAGGCTAAGGGTTTTTTTTCCTGGCTGGAACTTCATTGGTTTGGTGGCCCGACCGAAAGGGTCTGGGTCCCCTGAATGACTAAGTACAAAAATTCCTTCCAGACTAAATGAGTCAGTGCAGCAAGCTCCATGTGTGCATTAAGTGCCATGGGTGCATCACCAATTCCACAGGAGATTCGGAGGCTAAAGGTTTTTTGTCCTGGCTGGAAATTCATTGGTTTGGTGTCCAAAACCTCGTGCTGAAATTACTTGTCTGGGTCGCCAAATGGACTAAGAACGAAGATTGTTCCCAGAACACAGGAACCAGCGCAGGAAGCTCAGTGTGTGCATAGAGTGTCAAGGGTGACTCACCAATTGCACAGGAGACTTGGCTGCTAAGGGCTTTTTTTCCTGGTTGGAACTTCATTCATTTGGTGTCCCAAGCCCCGCGCTAAAATGGTCTGTCTGGGTCCCCAGATGGACGAAGAGCGAATATTCCTCCCAGAACAAACGAGCCAGCACAGGAATCTCCATGTGTGCATGGAGTGCCAAGAGTGACTCACCAATTGCAAAGAAGACTTGAAAGGTATGTGCTTTTTTTCCTGGCTGGAACTTCATTGGTTTGGCATGCTGTGATGGTTTTAGTCTAGGCCTTCCTGGTGACCAGTTTGTAACCAAGGAAGTAGCCAAGTACCCAGTATTCCATACGATTTTTACGTAAATCAGAGTATAAATAAATCGGAGATTAGAGACCTCGCTCTCTTCTCTTCCGGCAAGGTTTGGGAACAGTGGGTCCCTGCGTTGGTCCTGCTTATCTGAGACTGAGGCCTGCAGAGTCCACCGTCCTGCCATGTGGAGGTTTGGAGAGTGCTGGCTGTGACTGCCAATCCTGCTTTTCTAAGGGACGTGGTGAGATCAGTTTTGTTAGTTACCAGTATAGTTCTTTAGTTTGATCTAGTATACCTGTTTGGTGTCCCTTTTGTTCCCTTTTGTCCCCTTTTTTCCCTTTCCCTATCCCTTCGGGGGGGGGGGGTGTAGATCTCCTTTTACTGTGTATATAGCATCTTAACTGTACATAATTGTTATTTATGTTAATATAGATATATTTTTACATAAGCTGCTTGACTTTGGGTTCCTTTATTTTTATAGTTTCTTTTCCTTTAACCTAAGGGAAGAAAGGAGGGGGGAAGGGGGCTGCTGTCGTAACTTTTGGGCATTTTGCAGGGAGCCAGGTCCAAACCGTCACAGATTTTTGGTGGCCCGTACAGGGAGATTGTTTCGATTATTCCGGTTTGTTTTGGAACAGTTTTCGGGAAAACTTCCAAGAGTGGCTTTTTTACATAAACAAACCTATTGTTTAGGAACAGAGAGAAAGAATAATATAACTATGACTATTCTAACTACTTGTTTCACTGTAATAGCTATATTTGTGCCTCTTTTGGGCTATCCTGTAGGGAAACGCCCAACTGGAGATGAATGGGAGGACTATGTCCCTTTCTTTGATTGGGATGAATGGAAGGAGTTTCTCACTTTCCTTGATTGGAATGAATGGAAGGAGTGTTTCACTTTCCTCAACTTTGACATTAAAGGCCTGCTAAAGGAGATCCCCATTTTTACAATTGGCTCTAATTTTTACTTAAATATTTTAGTAACAATCCTAGTACTGGTGAAGGCGGTGAAAGAGTTATTTAAAACTGGAAGAATGGTGTTGTGTTGCTTTCTGTGCTGTAGAAAAGGTCAGACCTCTAGAGGATTCGCTGAAACTTTGGGAAGGGTCTTGGAAAGGCCAGTTTCTGGATGGCAAGGAGCATGGATAAATTTTGGCAAACTGGTAGGGTGTGTGACACCTCCCATTGTTTGGGACTTCACGCCAGAACAAGTGTCTAATCCTGACGAGATGGCATGTTGTTTAGTTGAAGGGTGTCTTTCATACGATGATCCGAATACGCAGTTCCTTGCTTTATGCTGGGGTCTAGTGACAGCTTATGGAGCTTCCATAAATCACTATCAAAAGCCTAGGGCAGAGGCAGAAAGTCAAACTATGTCGCCTGAAACAAATGATGCCCCTATTGAGTCCACAGACGTCGGGATGCAGACTCAACCTGAACTCAGCACTGTCTCTGTTGACTGAGTGTGGAACACAAACTCAACCCGAAATCAGCACCATCTCTGTTAAGCTGACTGAACATGGAACACAAACTCAACCCGAAGTCAGTGCCGTCTCTGTTAAGCTCACTGAGTGTGGAACACAAACTCAACCTGAAGTTAGTGATGTCTCCGTTAATTCAACTGAGCATGGAACACAGACCCAACTTGAAGTCAGCACAGCTTCTGCTAAATCCGTTGAAACTGGAATCCAGACCGTAGATCTCATGGACACTGAATCTCAAACTACAACATCTAATATTAAGACTACAACAGAGATGAAGACCCAAACTACCAACCCGAGAATCACTATTGCTCCCCTAACTAAGAAGAAGATATGGATAAGGGATAGTGCAGAAACTACAGGCGTAGTTCCACGATTAAGGCGTATAAAAGGAGAAGAAGAAGAGGAAGAAGAAGAAGACGAAGAAGAAGAAGAAGAAGAAGAAGAAGAAGAAGAAGAGAGAGCAAAGGGCCTTGCCAGCCCCATGGAACCTATCCCATCCAGCTATGTAGTAGTGGACGAATGGACGGCTGCAAAAGAGGAAGAAACAGCAGCGAAAGAAGGAGTGCGCCCAAAAGAATTAGGAGCGCGCCCAAAGGAAAAGAGAGCACACCTAATGGAGGAAGGGACGGCAGCACAGATGGCCAATAAACCACCAAAGAAAACGCTGAAACCCAAATATTCTCTTCTTGACTTTCCAGCGGAGGATACAGAAGAACGGTTGAGACCTTCCTCCCAAAGTCTGAAGGACTACTCGCTACCTCCACCTCGTGGGCTTAGACAACGGAGTAGAAGCCTATCCCCGCTACATGCTCAGTCTCTGCCTCCACATGAAAGAGGCAGAGAGAGAGAGAAAGCGGTTCCACGTAGAAGAGTCAGAAAGGAAGTGGAAATGGTTCCATGTAGAAGAGACCCTTATTCCGGAACAAAAGTTGTGCGAACGAGTGAGGTACTGCAAACAATGACCCCAGCAGAGCTCCGGGATCTACGACGGGATTACAGCCGCCGGTCTGGTGAACAAATTCTCACCTGACTAGTATGATGTAGGGATAATGGGGCCAGAAGCATGAAGCACAGCAACTAGAATCCCTTGCTCAGGACCGTGAAATAGAACAAGAAATCGCAAGAGAGACATACAATCTCAGTCTCTGACTCCGAATCCTCCATACTGTGAGGGAAAAAATATCCATTTAAAGAATACTTAATGAGTTTTCAAAAAAAGTGGACGAGTGCAGAAGAAGGTGTCCAATACTTAAGAGAATTAGCTATGCTGGAACTCATTTACTGCAACTCAGATTACTATAACTGTTTAGAACCAGAGAAGAATTCATGTACAGAGCCAATGTGGAGGCAAGTGATTAGAGGTGCCCCTGCATCGTACCTCAACAACTTAATATCAATATACAACACAAAAACGGATGAACCGACTGTGGACACCATGTGTTCATGGATATGGACCATAGTAGAAAATTTGGAAAGGTCCTCTGATGCCCGACACCGACCTACCCATCCTAAGGAAGCAATGGAGAGGCCCTATAAATATTTCAGATATGAAAATGACTATAGGGATAGAGATGATAGAGTTTACATAGACTATAGAGACTATAAAGGCAGACCAATAAAATGGTTTCAACCATGATTTCGACCTCGATCTTAGTCCCGGCCTCGTTCACAGTCTTCTTTCCTAGCACGCAGAAGGAAAGGATACCCCAGACGGAGATCACGCAATCAACTGTGGTCCTATCTGCGCAGTACAGGAGAAAACATGAAGAAGTGGGATGGTGAACCCACTTCCAAAATTGAGGCCAGAGTAAGAGAATTACAACAAAAGGAAAACAAGAAAAAAGTTGTCTATGTGGTTGATGCAGATGCTCTGCAACCCCTGAAACACAAAAAGATAGAGGTTCTCTTTGACAATAACAAGAAAGCTTCTAAGAAGGCAAAGTCGGATGATGAATACTCTGATCAAGACCAATAGAGGGGCCCTGCCTTCTGCCAGGAGAAGGATAGGGACCAGGAAGATAATAGGGTTTACTGGGTTGTGTGGGTTCGATGGCCTGGCACATCAGATCCTCAGAGATACCAGGCTTTGGTGGATACTAGTGCCCAGTGTACTTTAATGCCATCGGAGCATAAGAGTGTAGAGGCTGTTTCTATTTCTGGAGTGACCAGAGGGTCTCAAGAATTGTCAGTGGTAAGAGGCCGATATGAGCTTGACAGGAGACCAATGGCAAAAGCATTCCATTGTGACGGGGCCAGAAGCCCCTTGCATTCTTAGTATGGACTACCTAAAAAGAGGATACTTCAAAGACCCAAAGGGGTACCGATGGGCTTTTGGTGTAGCCACGGTGATTGAAGAGAAGTCCAAGCAATTGTTTGCCCTATCTGACCTCTCAGAAAACCTTCCATTGTGGGACTACTCCGAGTCAAAGATCAACAAGTGCCTATAGCCACTGCAACTGTACACAGGCGACAGTATAGGACAAACCAAGATGCTGTAATCCCCATTCACAAGATGATCAGGAAGTTAGAGAGCCAGGGGGTAGTCAGCAGAACACACTCACCCTTCAACAGCCCTATCTGGCCTGTACATAAATCTGATGGAGAATGGAGACTGACAGTGGACTATTGTGGCTTGAATGAAGTCACGCCACCATTGAGTGCTGCTGTACCAGACATGTTGAAGCTCCAGTACGAGCTGGAGTCCAAGACAGCAAAGTGGTACGCCACTATTGATATTGCTAATGTGTTTTTCTCCATTTCCTTGGCAGCAGAGTGCAGGTCACAGTTTACTTTCACCTGGAGGGGTTTGCAGTACACCTGGAATCGACTGCCCCAGGGATGGAAGCACAGTCCAACCATTTACCATGGACTGATCCAAGCCACCCTAGAGAAGGGTAAGGCCCCAGAGTACCTGCAGTACATCGATGACATCATCGTATGGGGGGGCACAGCAGAAGAAGTTTTTGAAAAAGGACAAAAGATCATCCAGATTCTCCTTGAGGCTGGTTTTACCATCAAGAGAAATAAAGTCAAGGGACCTGTCAAAGAGATTCAGTTCCTAGGGGTGAAATGGCAAGATGAACGTGGTCAAATTCCAACAGACGTTATCAATAAGATCGTAGCAATGGCTGCACCGACAAATAAGAAAAAAACACAAGCTTTTCTGGGAACCATAGACTTCTGGAGGATGCACATCCCCGAGTACAGCCAAATTGTAAGCCCTCTTTACTTTGTGACCCGTAAGAAGAACAACTTCCAATGGGGTCCCAAACAACAACAGACTTTCATGCAAATCAAGCAAGAGATTGCACATGCCATGGCTCTTGGACCAGTCAGGACGGGACCAGATGTAAAGAATGTACTTTACAGTTGGAGATAAAGGTCCCTCCTGGAGCCTCTGGCAAAAAGTGCCTGGTGAGACGCAAGGGCGACCACTTGGTTTCTGGAGCCGAAGCTACAGAGGTTCTGAGGCCAATT
The DNA here is from genome assembly GCF_003031625.1 of Empidonax traillii. Lineage (NCBI taxonomy): Eukaryota > Metazoa > Chordata > Aves > Passeriformes > Tyrannidae > Empidonax > Empidonax traillii. Next base: position 45,323 of record NW_020956812.1, read on the forward strand.
ACACCCCTATGGAAAAAGAAATCTTAGCGGCATATAAAGGCATACGAGCAGCCTCAGAAGTGAATGGTACCAAAACACAGCTCTTCCTGGCACCCCGATTACCAGTGCTGAGCAGGATATTCAAGGATAAGGTGCCCTCTACGCATCATGCCACCGATGCCACATGGAGCAAGTGGATGGCTTTGATTACACAACGTGTCCGAATGGGAAACTCGAATCGCCCTGGAATTTTGGAAATTATAACCAATTGGTCTGAAGGTGGGAACTTCAGTCTAGCAGATGAAGAAAAAGAAGAGCCAGTGAGTCGAACTGAAGAAGCTCCGCCATATAATCAGCTGCCAGATGAAGAAACACGCTATGCCCTTTTCACTGACGATTCTTGCCGCATTGTAGGAAGGAGCCGGAAGTGGAAAGCAGCTGTGTGGAGTCCCTCCCGACGGGTGGCGGAAGCCACTGAAGGTAAAGGCGAATCGAGTCAGTTTGCAGAACTCAAAGCTGTCCAATTGGCCCTGGACATTGCAGAAAGAGAAGGATAACCAAAGCTCTACCTATACACCGATTCATGGATGATAGCCAATGCCCTATGGGGATGGCTAGACAGGTAGAAGAAAATGAATTGGAAACGTAGAGGAAAACCCATCTGGGCTGCCGATTTGTGGCAAGACACGGCTGTCAGAGTGAAAAAACTGAATGTGACAATTCGCCATGTAGATGCCCATGTGCCCAAGGATCGAACTAATGAAGAACACGCTCATAACAGACAGGCAGACCGTGCTGCACAAGTTGAGGTGTCACAAGTAGACCTAGACTGGCAACAAAAGGGAGCGTTGTTCCTAGCTCGATGGGCCCATGATATTTCAGGCCATCAGGGCCGAGATACCACCTATAGATGGGCACGAGACCGAGGGGTGGATATAACCATGGACACTATTTCCCAGGTTATTCATGACTGTGAAACCTGTGCTGCCATTAAACAGACCAAAAGGTTGAAGCCCCTGTGGTATGGTGGACACTGGGACAAGTATAGATATGGAGAAGCATAGCAGGTCGTTTATATCACATTACCACAAACCCGCCAAGGTAAACACTATGTGCTTACCATGGTGGAAGCGACTACTGGATGGTTAGAGACATATTAGGTACCACATGCAACAGCCCAAAATACCATTCTAAGTCTTGAAAAGCAAATCCTGTGGAGACATGGCACTCCAGACCGAATTGAGTCAGACAACGGAACTCATTTCAAGAATAATCTGGTATCCACTTGGGCATGAGAGCATGGTATTGAATGGGTATATCACATTCCATATCATGCACTCGCTGCTGGAAAAGTTGAAAGGTGTAATGAACTGTTAAAAACAGCTCTGAAGGCACTAAGTGAGGGAACTTTCAAGAACTGGGACAAGCCCTTAGCCAAGACCACCTGACTTGTTAACACTAGAAGCTCTGTCAATCAAGCTAGTCCTGCCCAAGCAGAATCCCTCCACACTGTAGATGGAGACAAAATTCCAGTGCTCCATCTAAAAGGTATGTTAGGGAAGGCTGTTTGAATTACTCCTTCCTCAGGCCAAGACAAACCCATTCGTGGGATTGTTTTCGCTCAAGGGCCCGTAAATACCTGGTGGGTAATGAGAAAGGATGGAGAGATCCACTGCATGCCCCAAGGAAATTTAACCTTGGGGGAAAACTAATCATGTACTTTGAGTGGTGTTTTGAAGGAAACCAGTCACCAAATGAGAAAAGCCTGAACAATTGATGCCGATAACCAGTAATAAACCAGCCCAGACCAGAGGACAAGCCCTGAAAACCAGAACTGTGATTGTGACCTAAGGGCCAAGAATGAGAACCAAGTTAATCCTGATGCTGATGCTAAGTCTTCTACAACAAGATGAATGCTCTAAAGAATGAAAAAAGACTATATACAAATATGTATATGTATATATATGCGAGGAATATAAGTGAATGCGAAATATAAGTCTTAAGTAAAAGTAGTATGGAATAAGAGGTGGAGAATGTGATGGTTTTAGTCTAGGCCTTCCTGGTGGCCAGTTTGTAACCAAGGAAGCAGCCAAGTACTCAGTATTCCATATGATTTTTATGTAAACCAGAGTATAAATGTCAGAGATTAGAGACCTCGCTCTCTTCTCTTCTGGCGAGGTTTGGGAACAGTGGGTCCCTGCGTTGGTCTCGCTTATCTGAGACTGAGGCCTGCAGAGTCCACCGTCCTGTCACGTGGAGGTTTGGAGAGTGCTGGTCGTGACTGCCAATCCTGCTGTTCTAAAGGACGTGGCGAGATCAGTTTTGTTAGTTATTAGTATAGTTCTTGAGTTTGATCTAGTGTACCTGTTTGGTATCCCTTTTGTTCCCTTTTGTCCCCTTTTTTACCTTTCCCTATCCCTTTGGGGGGGGGCGGGGGTGGATCCCCTTTTACTGTGTATATAGCATCTTAACTGTACATAACTGCAATTTACGTAAATATAGATATATTTTTACACAACCAGATTGACTTTGGGTTCCTTTATTTTTATAGTTTCTTTTCCTTTAACCTAAGGGAAGAAAGGAGGGGGGAAGGGGGCTGCTGTCGAAACTTTCGAGCATTTGAAAGGGAGCCAGGTCCAAACCGTCACACATGCGAAGTCCGGCGCCAAAATGACCCGTCTTTGTCCCCACATGGACTAAAAACGAAGATTCCTCCAAGACAGAAGGTTTCAGGGCATGAAACTTCATGTGTACACGGAGTACCAAGGGTAGCTCAGCAATTGCACAGGAGACTTGGAGGTTAAGGGCTTTTTTTCCTGCCTGGAACTTCATTGGTTTGGTGGCCCGAGATCTGAGCCATAATGACCCTTCTCGGTCCCCACATGGACTAAGAATGAAGATTCTTTCCAGAACGCAGGAGCCAGTGCAGGAAGCTCCATGTGTGCATGGAGTGCCAAGGGTGACTGACCAATTGCACAGGAGAGTTTGAGACTAAGGTTTTTTTTCCTGCCTGCAACTTCATTTTATTGGTGTCTGAAGTCCCGCGCAGAAATGGCCCGTCTAGGACCCGAGATGGACTAAGAAAGAAGATTCCGCCCAGACAAAAGGTGCCAGTGCAGGAAACTCCATGAGTGCATGGAGTGTAGAGTGTGGCTCACCAATTGCACAGGAGAATTAGAGGCTAAGGGTTTTTTTTCCTGACTGGAACATAATTAGTTCGGTTTCCAAAGTCCCGCCCCGAAATGAACCATCTGGGTCCCCTGATGGACTAAGAAAGAAGGATTACTCTCAGAGAGAAGGTGTCAGTGCAGGAAATTCTATGTGTGCATTGAGTGCCAAGGCTGGCTCATCAAATGAACAGGAGAGATGGAGTCTAAAGGCCTTTTTTTCCTTCCTGCAACTTCGTTTGTTTGGTGTCTAAAGCCCAGCATCAAAATGGTCCGTCTAAGACCCCGAATGGATTAAGACGGAAGATTCCTCCCAGAGAAAAGGTGCCAGAGCAGGAAACTCCATATGGGCATGGAGTGGCAAGGGTGACTCACAAACTTCACAGGAAAAATGGAGGCTAAGGGCTTCATTTCCTGCGTCAAACTTCATTGGTTTGTTATCAAAGTCCAACGCCAAAATGACCGATCTGGGTCCCCAGATGGACTAAGAAGGAAGATTCCTCCCAGACAAAAGGTGTCAGCGCAGGAAACGCCATGTGTGCATGGAGTGCCAAGGGTGGCTCACCAATTGCACAGGAGAGTAAGAGGCTAAGGGCTTTTTTTCCTGACTGGAACATTATTAGTTTGGTTTCCGAAGCCCAGGACCGAAACTGCCTGGCTAGGACCCCGTTTGGAGTAAGAAGGACGATTCTACCAAAACAAAAGGTGCCAGCACAGGAAACTGTGACTTACCAATTTCACTTGAGAGTTTGATCCTAAGGTTGTTTTTTCCGGTCTGAAACTTCATTTCATTAGTGTCTTAAGTCTCATGTTGAAATAACCCGTCTCAGTCTCCAGATGCATTAAGAAGGAAGATTCCTCCCAGAGAAAAGGTGTCAACGCAGGAATCTCCATGTGTGCATGGACTGCCAAAGGCGACTACCTAATTGCACAGGAGAGTTGGAGACTATAGGATTCTTTTCCTTCCTGAAAGTTCATTGGTTTGGTGTTCGAAGTCCCTCGCTAAATGGCTTGTCTGGGTCCCCAGATGGACTAAGAAGGAATATTCCTCCCAGAGAAAAAAGTGTCAGCACAGGAAGCTCCATGTCTGCATGGAGTGCCAAGGGTGGCCCACCAACTGCACAGGAGAGTTTAAGACTAAGGGCTTTTTTTTCTGCCTGAAACTTCATTTGTTTGGTGTCTGAAGCCAGGCGTTGAAATTGCCTGTCTAGGACCCCAGATGGACTAAGGAAGATTCCTCCCAAAGAAAAGGTTCCAGCGCAGGAAGTTCCATGTGTGCATGGAGTGCCAAGGGTGACTCAACAATTGCACAGTAGAGTTGAAGTTTAATCAGTTTTTTTCCTGCCTGCAACTTCATTTGTATGGTGTCTGAAGACCAGAACCAAAATGGTCTTTCTAGGACCCTGAGTGGACTAAGAAGGATGATTCCTCTCAGACAAAGTTGTCAGCACATAAAGCTCCATGTGTGCATGGAGTGTCAAGGGTGGCTCACCAATTGCACAGGAGAGTTGGAGTCTAAGGGGGTTTTTTCCTGTCTTCAACTTCATTTGTTTCGTGTCGAAAACCCAGCACCGAAATGGCCTGTCTAGGACCATAGATGGACTTTGAAGGAAGAATCCTCCCAGACAAAAGGTGCCAGCGCTGGAAGCTCCATGTGTGCATGGAGTGCCAAGGGTTGCTTACCAATTGCAAAGAGAGTTGGAGGCTAAGGGCTTTTTTTTCTTGCCTGAAATTTCATTTGTTTGTGTCCGAAGTCCCGCACCAAAATGTCCCGTCTGGGTCCCTTGATGGACTAAAAACAAAGATTCTTCCCACACAAAAGGTGCCAGTACAGGAAGCTCCATGTGTGCATGGAGTGTCAAGGGTGGCTCACCAATAGCTCTGGAGAGTTGGAGGTTAAGGGCTTTTTATCCTGCCTGCAACTACATTTCTTTGTGTCTGAACCCTCGCGATGAGGTGGTTTGTCTAGGTCCGCAGATGAACTGAAAAGGAAAATTCCTCCTAGGGAAAATTGCAAACGCAAGAAACCCCATGTGTGCATGTTTTGCCAAGGGTGACTTACTAATTTCAGAGGACAGTTGGAGGCTAAGGGTGTTTTTTCCAGTCTGCAACTTCAATTGTTTGGTGTCCTAAACCTCACGCTGAAGTGATCCGTCTGGGTCCCCAGATGGACTAAGAACGATGATTCCCCCTAGAGAAAAGGTACCAGAGCAGGAAGCTTCATGTGTGCATGGAGTGCCATGGATGGTTCACCAATTGAGCAGGAAAGTATGAGACTAAGGGCTTTTTTTCCAGTCTGCAACTTCATTTGATTGGTGTCCAAAGTCCCACGCCAAAATGACCTGTCTGGGTCCCCAGATGGTCTAAGAAAGACGATTCCTCCCAGAGAAAAAGTGCCAGGGCAGGAAACTCTATGTGTGCAAGTAGTGACAAGGGTGACTGACCAATTTCACAGGAGAGTGTAAGGGTAAGGGCGTTTTTTCTTCCTGGAATTTCATTGGTTTGGTGTCCCTAGTCCAGTGCCGAAATGGTCCGTCTGGGTCCCCAGATGGACTAAGAAGGAAGATACCTCGCAGACAAAAGGTGCCAGTGCAGGAAACTCCATGTGTGCATGGAGTGTCAAATGTGACTCAACAATCGCACAGGAGGGTTGGAACCTAAGGGCTTCTTTTCCTTCCTGCAACTTCATTTGCTTCGTGTTTGAAGCCCAGCGCTGAAACGACCTCTCTGGGTCCCCAGATGGATTAAGAAGGAAGATTCCTCCCTGAAAAAAGGTACCAGCGCAGGAAACTCCATGTGAGCATGGAGTGTCATGGGTGACTCACAAATTGCACAGGAGAGTTTTAGGTTAATGGCGTTTTTTCCTGGCTGGAAATTCATAGGTTTGGTGTCCTAAACCCAGCACCAAAATGGCTTGTATAGGACCCCAGATGGACCTAGAAGGAAGATTCCTCCTAGAAAAAAAGTGCCCGTGCAAGAAACTCCATGTGTGCAAGTAGTGCCAAGGGTGGTTAACAAATTGCACAAGAGAGTTGCAACCGAAGTGCTTTTTTTCCGTCCTGCAACTTCATTTCTTTTGTGTCCAAAGTCCAGCACAGAAATGACCCACCGAGGACCTGAGATGGACTAAAAAGGAAGATTCCTCCCAGTAAAAAGGTGCCAGCGTAGGAAACTCCATCTGTACAATTGCACAGGGGAGTTGAAGGTTAAAGGATTCTTTTCCGGCCTGAAACATCATTGGTTTGGTGTTCGAACTCCTGCGCTTAAATGGCTTGCCTGGGTCCCCAGATGGACTAAGAAGAAAGATTCCTCCCAGAGAAAAGGTGCCAGCGCAGGAAACTCCATGTGTGCATGGAGTGTCAAGGGTGGTTCACCAACTGCACAGGAGAGTTGGAGGCTAAGGGCTTTTTTTTCCTGGCTGGAAAATATTTTGTTTCGTGTCCGAAGCCCACACTTCATGTGTGCACGGAATGTCACGGGTGGTTCACCAATTGCACAGGACAGTTGGAGGCTAATCATTTTTCTTCCGGACTGGAACTTCAGTGGTTTGGTGGTCGAAGCCCAAAACCGAAATGATCCGTCTGGGTCCCCATATGAACTAAGAAAGATTATTCCTCCAAGACAAAAGGTGCCAGCTCAGGAAACTCCATGTGTTCATGAAGTGCCAAGGGTGGCTCACCAATCTCAAAGGAGAGTTGGAGCCTAAGGGCTTTTTTTCCTTCCTGCAATTTCATTTTTTTCGGGACCGAAGCCCCGCTCCAAAATGACCCGTCTGGGTCTCCAGATGGAGTAAGAGGGAAGATTCATCCCAGACAAAAGGTGCCAGTGCCCGTAACTCCATGTGTGGATGGAGTGCAATGGGTGGTTCACCAACTGGACAGGAGAACTGGAGGTAAAGAGTATTTTTTTCCTGACTGAAACTTCAGTAGTTTGGTGTCCTAAGACTCGGAATGAAATGGCTTGTCTGGGTGCCCAGATGGACTAAGAAAGAATATTAATCCCAGAGAAAAGGTGTCAGAGCAGGAAGCTCCATGTGAGCATGGAGTTCCAAGAGTGGCTCACCAATTGCACAGGAGAGTTGTAGGTTATGGTTTTTTTTCCTAGATGGAACTTCATTTGTTTGATGTCCGAAAAATGCCAGCGCAGGAAGTTCCATGTGGGCATGGACTGTCAAGACCAGCTCACCAATTGCACAGGAGACCAGGAGCCTAAGGGCTTTTTTTCCTGCCTGAAACTTCATTTGTTTGGTGTCAGAAGCCCAGCACTGAAATGATCCATGTGGGTCCCAACTTGAAATAATAAAAAATAAGAAATAAGAAAAAAGATTCCTCCCAGACAAAAGGTGTCAGAGCAGGAAACTCCATGCGTGCATGGAGTTCCAAGGGTGACTCAGGAATTGCACAGGAGAGTTGCAGGCTAATCGTTTTTTTTCCTCCATGCAACTTCATTTGTATGGTGTCTGAAGACCAGTACCGAAATGGTCTGTCTAGGAGTCCGAGTGGACTAAGAAGGATGATTCCTCCCAGAAAAAAAAGTATCAGCGCAGGAATTTTTATGTGTGCATGGAGTACCAAGGGTGACTCACCAATTTCACAGGACAGTTGAAGGCTAAAGCCCTTTTTTCCTGCCTGGAGTTTCATTTGTTTAGTGTCCAAAGCCCAGCATTGAAATGGCTTGAATAGGACCCCAGATGGACTAAGAAAGAAAATTTCTCCCAGATTAAAGGTGCCAGTGCACGAAGTTCCATGTGTGCATGGAGTGTCAAGGGTGGTTCACCAACTACACAGGAGAGTGGAGGCTAAGGATGTTTTTTCCTGGTTTAAAATTAACTTGTTTCGTGTCCAAAGCCCAACACCGAAATAGTCTGTCTAGGACCCCAGATGGACTACGAAGAAAGATTCCTCCCAGAAAAAGGTGCCAACACAGGAAACTCCTGGTGTGCATGTGTACTAGTTTTAGTCTAGGCCTTCCTGGTGACCAGTTTGTAACCAAGGAAGTAGCCAAGTACCCAGTATTCCATACAATTTTTACGTAAACCAGAGTATAAATAAGTCGGAGATTAGAGACCTCACTCTCTCTTCTCTTCCGGCGAGGTTTGGGAACAGTGAATCCCTGCGTTGGTCTCGCTTATCTAAGGCTGAGGCGTGCAGAGTCCACCGTCCTGCCATGTGGAGGTTTGGAGAGTGCTGACCGTGACTGCCGATCCTGCTGCTCTAAGGGACGTGGTGAGATCTTTGTTAGTTATCAGCACAGTTCTTGAGTTTGATCTAGTATACCTGTTCGGTGTCCCTTTTGTCCCCTTTTGTCCCCTTTTTCCCCTTTCCCTATCCCTTTAGGGGGTGGACCCCCTTTTACTGTGTATATAGCATCTTAACTGTACATAACTGTAATTTACATAAATATAGATATATTTTTACATTAGCAACTTGACTTTGGGTTCTTTAAGTTTTATAGTTTCTTTTCCTTTAACCTAAGGGAAGAAAGGAGGGGGGAAGGGGGCTGCTGTCGTAACTTTCAGGCATTTAGCAGGGAGCCAGGTCCAAACCGTCACATATTTTTTTGGTGACTCATACGGGGAAATTGTTTTGGTTATCCCGGTTTGTTTTGGAACAGTTACTGGGAAAACTACCAAGAGACGCTTGTTTATATAAACAAACCTATTTTTTAGGAACAGAGAGAAAGAATAATATAACTATGGCTATTCTAACTACTTGTTTCATTGTATTACCTATATTTGTGCTTGTTTTGGGCTATCCTGTAGGGAAACGCCCAACTGGAAATGAATGGGAGGACTATGTCCCCTTCTTTGATTGGGATGAATGGAAGGAGTATCTCACTTTCCTCAATTTTGACATTAAAGGCCTGCTAAAGGAGATCCCCATCATTACAATTGACTCTAATTTTTACTTAAATTGTTTAGTAACAATCCTAGTACTGGTGAAGGCAGTGAAAGAGTTATTTAAAACTGAAAGAATGGTGTTGTGTTGCCTTCTGTGCTGTAGAAAAGGCCAGACCTCTAGAGGATTCGCTGGAACTTTGGGAAGGGTCTTGGAAAGGCCAGTTTCTGGATGGCAAGGAGCATGGGTAAATTTTGGCAAACTGGTAGGGCGTGTGACACCTCCCATTGTTTGGGACTTCACGCCAGAACAAGTGTCTAATCCTGATGAGATGGCATGTTGTTTAGTTGAAGGGTGTCTTTCATACGATGATCCGAATACGCAGCTCCTTGCTTTATGCTGGGGTCTAGTGACAGCTTATGGAGCTGCCATAGATCACTATCAAAAGCCTAGGGTAGAGGCAAAAAGTCAAACTGTCGCCTGAAACAAATGATGCCCCTATTGAGTCCACAGACGTCGGGATACAGACTCAACCCAAAATCAGCACCGTCTCTGTTGAACTGACTGAGTGTGGAACACAAACTCAACCCAAAATCAGCACCATCTCTGTTAAACTGAGTGTGGAACACAAACTCAACCCAAAATCAGCACCATCTCTGTTGAACTGACTGAGTGTGGAACACAAACTCAAGCCAAAATCAAGCACCATCTCTGTTAAGCTGACTGAACACAGAACACAAACTCAACCTGAAGTCAGTGCCGTCTCTGTTAAGCTGACTGAGTGTGGAACACAAACTCAACCTGAAGTTAGTACTGTCTCCGTTAATTCAACTGAGCATGTAACACAGACCCAACTTGAAGTCAGCACAGATTCTACTAAATCCGTTGAAACTGGAATCCAGACCGTATATCTCATGGACACTGAATCTCAAACTACAACATCTAATGTTAAGACTACAACGGAGATGAAGACCCAAACTACCAACCTGAGAATCACTATTGCTCCCCTAACTAAGAAGAAGATATGGATAAGGAATAGTGCAGAAGCTGCAGGCGTAGTTCCACGATTAAGACGTATAAAAGGAGAAGAAGAGGAAGAAGAAGAAGAAGAAGAGAAGAAGAAGAAGAAAAGGGAGCAAAGGGCCTTGCCAGCCCCATGGAACCTATCCCATCCAGCTATGTAGTAGTGGACGAATGGACGGCTGCAAAAGAGGAAGAAACAGCAGCGAAAGAAGGAGTGCGCCCAAAAGAATTAGGAGCGCGCCCAAAGGAAAAGAGAGCACACCTAATGGAGGAAGGGACGGCAGCACAGATGGCCAATAAACCACCAAAGAAAACGCTGAAACCCAAATATTCTCTTCTTGACTTTCCAGCGGAGGATACAGAAGAACGGTTGAGACCTTCCTCCCAAAGTCTGAAGGACTACTCGCTACCTCCACCTCGTGGGCTTAGACAACGGAGTAGAAGCCTATCCCCGCTACATGCTCAGTCTCTGCCTCCACGTGAAAGAGGCAGAGAGAGAGAGAAAGCGGTTCCACGTAGAAGAGTCAGAAAGGAAGTGGAAATGGTTCCATGTAGAAGAGACCCTTATTCCGGAACAAAAGTTGTGCGAACGAGTGAGGTACTGCAAACAATGACCCCAGCAGAGCTCCGGGATCTACGACGGGATTACAGCCGCCGGTCTGGTGAACAAATTCTCACCTGACTAGTATGATGTAGGGATAATGGGGCCAGAAGCATGAAGCACAGCAACTAGAATCCCTTGCTCAGGACCGTGAAATAGAACAAGAAATCGCAAGAGAGACATACAATCTCAGTCTCTGACTCCGAATCCTCCATGCTGTGAGGGAAAAAATATCCATTTAAAGAATACTTAATAAATTCTCCAAAAAATTGGACGAGTGCAGAAGAAGACGTCCAATACTTAAGAGAATTAGCCATGCTGGAACTCATTTACTGCAATTCAGATTACTACGACTATTTGGAACCAGCGAAGATTTTATATACAGAACCAATGTGGAAGCAAGTGATTAGAGGTGCCCCTGCATTGTACCTCAACTGTTTAAAATCAATACACAACCCAAAAATGGATGAACCAACTGTGGAAACCATGTGTTCATGGATACGGACTATAGGCGAAAATTTGGAAAGGTCCTCTGATGCCCGACACCGACCTACCCATCCTAAGGAAGCAATGGAGAGGCCCTATAAATATTTCAGATATGAAAATGACTATAGGGATAGAGATGATAGAGTTTACATAGACTATAGAGACTATAAAGGCAGACCAATAAAATGGTTTCAACCATGATTTCGACCTCGATCTTAGTCCCGGCCTCGTTCACAGTCTCCTTTCCTAGCACGCAAAAGGAAAGGATACCCCAGACGGAGATCACGCAATCAACTGTGGTCCTATCTGCGCAGTACAGGAGAAAACATGAAGAAGTGGGATGGTGTACCCACTTCCAAACTTGAAGCCAGAGTAAGAGAATTACAACAAAAGGAAAACAACAAAAAGGTTGTCTATGTGGTTGATGCAGATGCTCTGCAACCCCTGAAACACAAAAAGATGGAGGTCCGCTTTGACAATAACAAGAAAGCTTCTAAGAAGGCAAAGTCGGATGATGAATACTCTGATCAAGACCAATAGAGGGGCCCTGCCTTCTGCCAGGAGAAGGATAGGAACCAGGAAGATAATAGGGTTTACTGGACTGTGTGGGTTCAATGGCCTGGCACATCAGATCCTCAGAGATACCAGGCTTTGGTGGATACTAGTGCCCAGTGTACTTTAATGCCATCGGAGCATAAGAGTGTAGAGGCTGTTTCTATTTCTGGAGTGACCAGAGGGTCTCAAGAATTGTCAGTAGTAGAGGTCGATATGAGCTTGACAGGAGACCAATGGCAAAAACATTCCATTGTGACGGGGCCAGAAACCCCTTGCATTCTTAGTATGGACTACCTAAAAAGAGGATACTTCAAAGACCCAAAGGGGTACCGATGGGCTTTTGGTGTAACCACGGTGATTGAAGAGAAGTCCAAGCAATTGTCTACCCTATCTGGCCTCTCAGAAGACCCTTCCTTTGTGGGACTACTCCGAGTCAAAGATCAACAAGTGCCTATAGCCACTGCAACTGTACACAGGCGACAGTATAGGACAAACCAAGATGCTGTGATCCTCACCACAAGATGATCAAGAAGTTAGAGAGCCAAGGGGTGGTCAGCAGAACACACTCACCCTTCAACAGCCCTATCTGGTCTGTACGTAAATCTGATGGAGAATGGAGACTGACAGTGGACTATTGTGGCTTGAATGAAGTCACGCCACCATTGAGTGCTGCTGTACCAGACATGTTGAAGCTCCAGTACGAGCTGGAGTCCAAGACAGCGAAGTGGTACGCCACTATTGATATTGCTAATGCGTTTTTCTCCATTCCCTTGGCAGCAGAGTGCAGGTCACAGTTTGCTTTCACCTGGAGGGGTTTGCAGTACACCTGGAATCGACTGCCCCAGGGGTGGAAGCACAGTCCAACCATTTGCCATGGACTGATCCAGGCCACCCTGGAGAAGGGTAAGGTCCCAGAGCACCTGCAGTACATCGATGACATCACCGTATGGGGGGACACAGCAGAAGAAGTTTTTGAAAAAGGACAAAAGATCATCCAGATTCTCCTTGAGGCTGGTTTTGCCATCAAGAGAAATAAAGTCAAGGGACCTGTCAAAGAGATTCAGTTCCTAGGGGTGAAATGGCAAGATGGAAGTCGTCAGATTCCAACAGACATCATCAAAAAGATTGTAGCAATGGCTCCATCAACAAACAAGAAAGAAACCCAAGCTTTTCTGGGAGCCATAGGCTTCTAGAGAATGCACATCCCCGAGTACAGTCAAATTGTAAGCCCTCTTTACTTTGTGATCCGTAAAAAGAACAACTTCCAATGGGGTCCTGAACAACAACAGACTTTCAGGCAAATCAAGTAAGAGATTGCACATGCCGTAGCTCTTGGGCCAGTCAGGACGGAACCAGATGTAAAGAATATACTTTACAGCTGGAGATAAAAGTGCCTGGCGAAACGCTAGGGCGACCACTTAGTTTCTGGAGCCGAAGCTACAAAAGTTCTGAAGCCAATTACACCCCTATGGAAAAAGAAATCTTAGCGGCATATGAAGGCATACGAGCAGCCTCAGAAGTGACTGGTACCGAAACACAGCTCTTCCTGGCACCCTGATTACCAGTGCTGAACTGGATGTTCAAGGATAAGGTGCCCTCTACGCATCATGCCACCGATGCCACGTGGAGCAAGTGGATGGCTTTGATTACACAACGTGTCCGAATGGGAAACTCGAATCGCCCTGGAATTTTAGAAATTATAACCAATTGGCCTGAAGGTGGGAACTTCAGTCTAGCAAATAAAGAAGAAAAAGAACCAGTAAATCTAGCTGAAGAAGCTCCGCCATATAATCAACTGCCAGATGAAGAAACACGCTATGCCCTTTTCACTGACGGTTCTTAATGCATTATAGGAAGGAGTCGGAAGTGGAAAGCAGCTGTGTGGAGTCCCACCTGAAGGGTGACAGAAGCCACTGAAGGTAAAGGCGAATCGAGTCAGTTTGCAGAACTCAAAGCTGTCCAATTGGCCCTGAACATTGCAGAAAGAGAAGGATGACCAAAGCTCTACCTATACACCGATTCGTGGATGATAGCCAATGCCCTATGGAGATGGCTAAACAGGTAGAAGAAAATGAATTAGAGACGTAGAGGAAAACCCATCTGCGCTGCCGATTTGTGGCAAGACATCGCTGCCAGAGCAAAGAAACTGAATGTATGAATCCGCCATTTAGATGTCCATGTGCCCAAGAATCGAGCTAATGAAGAACATACTCATAACAGACAGGCAGACCGCGCTACACAAGTTGAGGTGTCACAAGTAGACCTAAACTGGCAACAAAAAGGAGAGATGTTCTTAGCTCGATGGGCCCATGATGCTTCAGGCCATCAGGGCCGAGATGCCACCTATAGATGGGCACGAGAGCGAGGGATGAATATAACCATGGACACTATTTCCCAGATTATTCATGACTGTGAAACCTGTGCTGCCATTAAACAGGCCAAAAGGTTGAAACCCCTGTGGTATAGTGAACGCTAAAACAAGTATAGATACGAAAAAGCATGACAGGTCGATTATATCACATTGCCACAAACCCGTCAAGGTAAACACTATGTGCTTACCATGGTGGAAGCGACTACTGGATGGTTAGAGACATATTCGGTACCACATGCAACAGCCCAAAATACCATTCTAGGTCTTGAAAAGCAAGTCCTGTGGAAACATGGCACTCCAGACTGAATTGAGTCAGACAACGGAACTAATTTCAAGAATAATCTGGTGACCACTTGGGCACGGGAGCATGGTATTAAATGGGTATATCACATTCCATATCATGCACCTGCTGCTGGAAAAATTAAAAGGTGTAATGGACTGTTAAAAACAACTCTGAAGGCACTAAGTGAGGAAACTTTCAAGAACTGAGACAAGCCCTTAGCCAAGGCCACCTAACTTGTTAACACTAGAAGCTCTGTCAATCGAGCTAGTCCTGCCCAAACAGAATCCCTCCACACTGTAGATGGAGACAAAGTTCCAGCGATTAATCTAAGAGGTATGTTAGGGAAGGCTGTTTAAATTACTCCTTCCTCAAGCCAAGACAAACCCATTCGTGGGATTGTTTTCGCTCAAGGGCCCATAAATACCTGATAAGTAATGAGAAAAGATGAAGAAATCCACTGCGTGCCCCAAAGAAATTTAACCTTGAGGAAAAACTAATCATGTGCTTTAAGTTGTGTTTTGAAGGAAACCAGTCACCAAATGAAAAAGGCTTGAACAATTAATGCCAATATCCAGTAATAAACCAGCCCAGACCAGAGGAAAAGCCCTGAAAACCAGAACTGTGATTGTGACCTAAGGGCCAAAAATGAAACCAAGCTAATCCTGATGCTGACGCTGATTCTTATACAACAAGATGAATGCTCTAAAGAATGAACAAGGACTACATACGAATATGTATATGTGTATATATGCGCGGAATATAAGTGAACACGAAATATAGGCGTTACGTAAAAATAATATGGAATAAGGAGTGGAGAATGTGATAGTTTTAGTCTAGGCCTTCCTGGTGACCAGTTTGTAACCAAGGAAGTAGCCAAGTACCCAGTATTCCATACAATTTTTACGTAAACCAGAGTATAAATAAGTCAGAGATTAGAGACCTCACTCTCTCTTCTCTTCCGGCGAGGTTTGGGAACAGTGAATCCCTGCGTTGGTCTCGCTTATCTAAGGTTGGGGCATGCAGAGTCCACCGTCCTACCACGTGGAGGTTTGGAGAGTGCTGGCCGTGACTGCCGATCCTGCTGCTCTAAGGGATGTGGTGAGATCTGTTTTGTTAGTTATCAGCACAGTTCTTGAGTTTGATCTAGTATACCTGTTCGGTGTCCCTTTTGTCCCCTTTTGTCCCCTTTTTTCCCTTTCCCTATCCCTTCGGGGGGTGGACCCCCTTTTACTGTGTATATAGCATCTTAACTGTACATAACTGTAATTTACATAAATATAGATATATTTTTACATTAGCAGCTTGACTTTGGGTTCTTTAAGTTTTATAGTTTCTTTTCCTTTAACCTAAGGGAAGAAAGGAGGGGGGAAGGGGGCTGCTGTCGTAACTTTCAGGCATTTAGCAGGGAGCCAGGTCCAAACTGTCACAGCATAAAATGCCATGGGCGGCTCACAAATTTCAAAGGACAGTTGGACTTAAAGGGATTTTTATCCTGGCTGAAACTTCATTTGTTTGGTGTCTTACCCTTGAGCTGAATTGACCCGTCTGGGTCCCCAGATGGACTAAGAACGAAGATTCCACCCAGACAAAAGGTGCCAGTGCAGGAAGTTCCATGTGTGCATGGACTGTCAAGACCAACTCACCAATAGCACAGGAGACTAGGAGCCTAAGGGCTTTTTTTCCTGCTTGAAACTTCATTTGTTTGGTGTCCGACGTCCAGCGCTGCAATGGCCCCTCTAGGACCCCAGATGGACTAAGAAGAAAGATTCCTCCCAAAAGAAAGGTGCCAGTGCAAAAAAGGTCCAGGTGTGCATGGAACGCCAAGGGTGACGCAGTGATTGCAAAAGAGAGTTGCAGGCGAATTTTTTTTTTTCCTGCCTGCCACTTCATTTGTATGGTGTAGTGCTGTGGCCTTAGCAGTTTTAAAGGATTGTGCTGGGTTCTGAGAAGTCCTGGTCGCATGTCCAGGACTCAAAAGATTATATATTGAGTAGCCTTCTGATAATAAAATGGATTTGAATCTACATCTCATAGATGTGTCGTTCTTTCCCGCTCGCGTGAAATGCCTGCGGCATCTGGTGACTCCCAACGTACTTGTTGGGAGAGGGTCGAATTGCACCAAGCTGCGGAGTCTGCGAGGTTCCTGTTTGTCAGCGGAATTTTAGCTGAGCGTCAGAAGAAAGACGGATTCGTGCACGGTCTGACCTGGTGAGTCAGGGATATTAGCAGGATGGAATTAACTGCTTTAGCAGTGGAACAGGCAGTTGTTGATAGCCTAATAAAAATACCTGACAAGACTAACGCTCAACTGCCGTCTTCGGTGATGATAGATTTATTACGTTGGTGTTGCCGTGGCCTGGCTCAGGAGAGCAGAACCGGAACCGAGCTGGAGTCAGGGCTGGGACCGGAGCCGCCTCAGCTCGCGATCAAAACCATCCCGTTCCCCCCCCCCTTCCCCCTGCGGTGTGTGCCAAAGACGGGCAGAGATGGGGGGGGGCGAGGCAAGATGGAGCGCTGCTAGAAGACACGGGAAGGCAGAGGCCCGGAGCCTCCTCCCCCCCTTCCCCGCCCCCGCACCGCGCTGCAGAGGATGGCAGTCAACTTATGCCTGTGTAAACACAGTCGCTATGGTAACCATTCACTGTGGAACTCCGTAAAGCCGACCGACAACATTCTTTGAACTTTTAACAATGTTAATGAAATTAAACAAGAGGTAAAAATATGTTTGCTTTGCAAGTTATGGTTTTCCCACGACTATCACTCACACATAGAAGACACGGGGTAAAGATTTTACTCTAAGACTGGGAAACAAAGCTGCTGTAACACTTGAAGGAAACCTGATTATCTTGAAAAGAGCGGGGCTAACCTGAAAGAAATCTCAGTCGGTAAAGCCTGGGACTTTGACTCCCAGGGCCGCAGGTTAGAGACCCCCTGTGGAGCAACGGGCGGACCTCCTGTGGTTGAGCTGTCTTTTTTTTTCCCCCAAGCAGACCCCTCTGCGAAATTGACTGACTGATTCCATCTGTATCTGCCGTGATAACAACTTTGACTGAAGTATTAATAGCAACGGTTTGTAAGCTTTTTGTTAACAGCGCAAACGGATAGGAGAGGCAGACCGTCAGAAGCTGAGAGGTTTACTGCATTCCAGACATCGGGGGTGCCAGCATCCAGAAAGCACGGACACAGCACTGACACGGAGGGTCAGCACAGAGCACAGCGAGGGCGGAGCCGCTGTTGATGGAGCTGCGGAGCTGGGGAGCTGCCAGCTCCGAACCGTAGCGGGGAGAGTCGCCCCGACACCATCAGGGGCCACCGCCTGCGTTGAGGGTGTCTCGGGGGGACCCAAGGCTCGGCACTTGTAGTGTTGCAGTGTGACAAAACTGCTAAAACTGCAGCTGGAAAAAAAAAAAAAAAGGGTAAAAAGGAGTTTTGAAGAGAACTTCCATGTGTATGACTGGTGGTGCTTTTCACTGAGTTTTTCACAGTGTCACAGTTGACAGAGAAGTGGAACTTACTGAGGAATAGTTAAAAGGTTAAGAGATCTATGATTGGTCCTGGTTAATGGTTATTGTGATTTTGTAATTGCAGATTTTGCTTTTCCCCTTCCTAGCATCAGGTTAAGGTAAATTTCAGTAAGGAATTTAAAATGTACACACATGATTTTCTTCTCTTCTTTTAGTTCACCTGATATTATTTCTGTTATGCTGCATAGCTTTTGGTATTCTAAAGCAGGGCTATCTCACTCATGGGGCAAATTATTGTCAAAAGAGAATTTTACACACCAAACATATTTTCAAAAACAAAACAAAAAGGAGGAGGAGAATATGCATGTGCATGAACAGGTGTTGGATCAAAAATGGATCTCATTTAGGTTTGTTAAGCTTTTTGTTCCTTGTATTGATTCCTCTTCAGGAGAGGTGGAGTTGCTGAACATGACTACCACGGATGGCAGACTGAGAAGCACACAGCCAGTAATACTTGGGATCTGAGATCTGTGGTTGAAATGCAAAACTATAATAAAAATCCCAGCTATGTGTGAATGAAGGATGATTGAAGTGGCCACTTTCTGAATGACTGGAAAAAAACTGTATGAGTGAAAAAAGCTGTGTAGATATCTATGTGTGTCACCTTACATACTTTATAAGTGTTAAGATTTTAAGAGGATGTATTATATAGATTTTATTATGGTAAGTTGATGCATCCTAGCCTTCAATGACTGGAAGCAAGTATTAAAGAATTACTGGTTAATGTTGGTCAGGACTAACTAAATGGTCTGTTGCTATCCGAATGGCTTTTGCCTACGGTCAAGACAAGTTTGATTCAGTTATCTATTTTTGTAGTTGTGCTACTAATGTTGCCATGTTTGGTGTCGTGTTTGCAAAGGGCCCTGCAAAGGACGACCCAGGCGATTTTCCTAGCACAAATACAAAAAGAGGTTACGCGTGTGTTTTTAAATAGCTTAAGACATGCAGTTTTGCAGAATAGAGCAGGAATTGATTTTTTGCTTTAACCCATGGGCACGGGTGCCAGGATTTTGAAAGAATGTGTTGCATGAATCTATCTGATCATTCACAGAGCATACACAAACAGTTACAAGAGCTTAAGGAACGCATGCATCATGTAAAAGAAGGATCTGTGGGACTAGATGCCTGACTGGTGTCTTGGGGAGTAGGAGGCTGGCTAAAAGATATACTTAAACAAGGGCTGTCTGTACTCGTTTTCATTCTAGTTTTGTTACTTATTATTCCGTGTATTTTTAGGTGTCTTCAGGATTGTATTATTCATAGCTTTGATTCTATGTTTAAACAGAAGGGCGGAAATACTGTGGTCTTAGCAGTTTTAAAGGATTGTACTGGGTTCTGAGAAGGCCAGGAGCTGACCGTTAGACAAACAAGAACAAGTCTGCAGCTGCAGGAATGCTGAGGTCAGCAGAAAGAGATGTGAGAAAAAGGTGATAACAGAAACTTTTCCCAGGAATGTGTGCTTTAAGACTACCAATCGTTGGACTGTCTGAGGCACATGGACAGTGTGTGCTGACCAATCATAATAGCATACTGTGCTCCTGGTCGCATGTCCAGGACTCAAAAGACTGTATATTGAGTAGCCTTCTGATAATAAAACGGATTTGAATCTACATCTCATAGATGTGTCGTTCTTTCCCGCTCGCTTGAATGCCCACGGCAGTGTAGGACGACCAGAACCGAAATTTTCTTTCCAGGACCCCGAGTGGACTAAGAAGGAAGATTCCTCCCAGACAAAAGGTGCCAGAGCAGAAAACTCCATGTGTGCATGGAGTGCCAACGGCGGTTCACGAATTTCAAAGGACAGTTGGACTTTAAGGGCTTTTTATCCTGGCTAGAACTTCATTGTTTTGGTGTCTGAACCCTTGCACTGAAAATGACCCATCTGGGTCCCCAGATGGACTAAGAAGAAAGATTCCTCCCTGTTGTAGTTGAGGACGACCAAGACAATAAAACTGGGCACTCGATGATGATGATTTAAATTCAGGTTTTATTCTTCATTGAGGATATCTTCGTACAGCTGCACTCTCACACACACATTCACACACTGAACTCAGAGCCTCGCATACCTTTCTATCTTTAGTCTCTTTATCTTTTTGTTGTTAGCACTACTCACATTTAATTGGTTATTTTTATTATTTACATTCCTTTCTCATGGTCAGGACTGGCACCTCTAAGATCTATACGACCCCTGCTTTTCTTCAGGGAAAAGGCCTCAGGGTGTCTAAATCAAATTCTTCTT
>NW_020956812.1:67342-69050 GCF_003031625.1 Empidonax traillii
CGCACCACTTTGCTTACATAAGAGGGGCCATTGTCAGTCTTCACCTGGCTTGGCACCCCAAATGTAGCAAAGGCACGTTGAAAATGTTTCACAACATCTCTACTTTTCTCACCGGTATGTGCAGTAGCGACAACCACGTGAGAAAAGGTGTCAATTGAAACATGAACATGTTTCAAAGTACCAAACTCAGCTACATGTGTAACATCGGTCTGCCAAATTTGCAGGGCTCTAAGACCCCGGGGGTTAGTACCGAAATACACAGGAGTATGAGCATGGTGACAATCTGGGCAAGAAGAAACAATTGAACGAGCTGCAGACTGGGTCAGTCCAAACTGACGGCGGAGTGCTTCCGCTCCTTGATGAAAAAACTGATGCGATAACACCGCTTGGCGATGAATGTTAGGAACTGACCCCAAGGCAGCAGCAGAAACTAGGGCATCCGCCCTAGTATTACCTTCAGTGAAAAATCCAGGCAATGAGGTATGACTACGTACATGCAATATAAAGTAAGGAACAGTTCTTTGCAATAGAGTTCTCCAAAGTTCCAGTAAGACCTGAAAAACTAAAGTAAAAGATTGAGAATATAACACAGTATGATCAAATCGTTGCAGCAAATTAGCTACATAAGCAGAATCAGTAACAACATTCAAAGGCTGGTTAGGAAACAGTTGGAAAGCCAAGGTTACTGCTCGAAGTTCCACCACTTGAGGAGAGCCTTCCTGAGAAGTAACCTGTTGCTGCCATCCATCCGCGGATCGCCACACAACTGCAGCTTTCCCTGTTTTCCCAGATCCATCAGTAAAGACAGTAACCCCATCTAAGGGTACAGAACTGCGCAATAATTTGCGACCCACTGGCACTTCTCTAAAAAATTTGATCAATGGGTGGGAAGGCAGATGATAAGAAACCTGGCCAGTAAATCCTGCAAAAGCAGCTTGCAGTTCATATTTGTTTGCTAGACACCATTCAAAATAATGTGATTGCACCGGAACAACCACATGAGCGGGTTCCATGCCCGTACACTCTACACAGCGCTTCCTAGCTTTGATAACTATGTCAGCTAAGAGCTCAAACAGTCCAGGGGCAGTCTTACGAGACTTACAGGGCAAAAACAGCCATTCCAAGATGTGTAAAGGATCAGGCCATTCATTACACCACTGGACTAAAGCTCCGAAAGGAGCAAGGTGGTCTATCAAAATAAAAAGCTGAACTTCTTGTTCAGGATCAATACGAGAAACGAATTTAGAGTGTAGGGCCTGTTCCACCAGCTGGAGAGCTTGAGTTGCTGCTTTTGTCAAATGCCTGGGCAGCTCAAATAAAGGTGCCAATTGAGTGTTCGTTAATCCCAAATAGGGTCTGATCCAATTTATGGACCCCACTAATTTCTGTACATCTGTGAGAGTGTGAATTTCAATAACCAAGCGAATTGGTTGGGGAACCACAGTGTTCTGGGTAACCTGCAGCCCAAGGTACTTCCAAGGGTGTTCGCGCTGTACCTTCTCAGGAGCAATTTGCAGGTCAAATGTTTGTAGCTGTTTCTTTGTCTCCGTTTCAAGCTCACTCAATTGCTCACTATCGGCTGCTGCAAGCAAAATGTCATCCATGTAATGATAACAATAACAGTTTAAAAATTTCTCACGAACTGGAGACAGTGCCAAAGCAACAAACCACTGACAAATGGTGGGGGAATTTTTCATTCCCTGGGGAA
>NW_020956812.1:74035-104535 GCF_003031625.1 Empidonax traillii
TTGTTGTTAGCACTACTCACATTTAATTGGTTATTTTTATTATTTACATTCCTTTCTCATGGTCAGGACTGGCACCTCTAAGATCTATACGACCCCTGCTTTTCTTCAGGGAAAAGGCCTCAGGGTGTCTAAATCAAATTCTTCTTCTTCTTCTGCATCCTCCAAAAGGGGCACGGCGGACCCGCCGCCTACCCCGACACCTCCCAGACAAAAAATGCCAGCACAGGAAGTTCCATGTGTGCATGGACTGTCAAGACCAGCTCACGAATTGCACAGGAGACTTGGAGCCTAAGGGCTTTTTTCCCTGCCTGAAACTTCATTTGTTTGGTGTCAGAAACCCAACCCTAAAATGGCCCGTGTGGGACCTCACTTGAAATAAGAAGAAAGATTCCTCCCAGACAAAAGGCGCCAGAGCAGGAAACTCCATGCATGCATGGAGTGCCAAGGGGGATTCACCAATTTCACAGGACAGTTGAAGGCTAAAACCCTTTTTTCCTGCCTGGAGTTTCATTTGTTTAGTGTCCAAAGTCCAGCGTTGAAATGGCTTGTATAGGACCCCAGATGGACTAAGGAAAAAGATTTCTCCCAGACGAAAGGTGTCAGCGTGAAAAGCTCCATGTGTGCATGGAGTGCCAAGGGTGGTTCACCAATTGCACAGGAGAGGGAAAGCTAAGGGTGTTTTTTCCTGGTTTAATTTGTTTCGTGTCCAAAACCCAACACCAAAATAGTCTGTCTAGGACCCCAGATGGACTACGAAGAAAGATTCCTCCCAGAAAAAAGGTGCCAGCATGGGAAACTCCATGTGTGCATGGAGTGCCATGGGCGGCTCACAAATTTCAAAGGACAGTTGGACTTAAAGGGATTTTTATCCTGACTGAAACTTCATTGGTTTGGTGTCTGAACCCTTGCGCTGAATTGACCCGTCTGGGTCCCCAGATGGACTAAGAACGAAGATTCCTCCCAGACAAAAGGTGCCAGCGCAGGAAGTTCCATGTGTGCATGGACTGTCAAGACCAACTCACCAATCGCACAGGAGTCTAGGAACCTAAGGGCTTTTTTTCCTGCCTGAAACTTCATTTGTTTGGTTCCGAAGCCCAGTGCTGAAATGGTCTGTCTGGGTTCCCACTTGGACTAAGAAGGAAGATTCCTCCCAGACAAAAGGTGCCAGTGCACGAAGTTCCATGTGTGCATGGACTGCCAAGGGTGGCTCACCAATTGCACAGGAGAGTTGGAGACTAAGGGCGTTTTTTCCTTCCTGCAACTTCATTGGTGTGATGTCCGAAGTCCCACACTGAAACGGCCCGTCTGGGTCCGCAGATGAACTAAGAAGGAAGATTCCTCCCAGACAGAAGTACCAGTGCAGGAAACTCCATGAATTTATGGAGTTTGAAGGGTGGCTCACCAATTGCCCAGGAGAATTGGAGGCTAAGGGTGTTTTTTCCTGCCTGAAACTTCATTTCTTTGGTGTCTTAAGCCTCGCATTTAAACGACCCGTCTGGGTCCCCAGATGGACTAAGAAGGAAGATTCCTCCAAGACAAAAGGTGCCAGCGCGGGAAGCTTTATGTGTGAATGGAGTGCCAATGGTGGCTCACTAATTGCACAGGAGTGTTGTAGGTTAAGGGCTGTTTTTCCTGGTTGGAACTTCATTTGTTTGGTGTCCTGTCACAGACGCAGGAAAGCAGGGACACTCAATAGGAGTATCAACAGGCTCCGTTTATTGAACACACATCACAGCAAAATATAGGATAGATAATGAGCTTATTAATATTCTGTAATTTAACTACATGATTGGTAAGAGCTCTAGAGGTCCGGACCACCTTTATTTCTTGTTTGTGGAGACCCTCAGGTTTTCATTTTTCCAGGCTGTAGTAATAACAAGATCTTGTTACTGAGCTATGGCTATAGTTTAGAGATTGACATGACCTTGCTTGGACAGCAGCTACACCAGCTGTGCTTAAAGTTACTGAGTCGATACCCTCCCAACTCCTGTGGGTCTGCATGCCTCGTTTCACATAGCCAGTTCTCCACAATTCCCCTGTTTTTGTTTTGGACCAATAAGGCTGTTTTTGTTATTTGCACTAGTCTACACACCGTAAAGCTAAATACTATGCGAACTATAACACACATTATTAATTTGATAACTAACCAGCGTATGCTAAGCTCAAACCCCATCCAGCAATGCCACCCACATCATGACAAAGATTCTTCCCAGTCTGCCTTGGTTAAGGCTTAAGGGCTGGCGATAGCAACCCTGCTTTCACAAATTTGTCTTAAAATGGTGGTGTTAGTAACTGCTAGAATACTGGTTATTTCACATTTAACTTCCCACTTAATACTCCCAATAATTCTCTGCTCCTGAGATTTAAACAGTGTTACACCCTCATAGTTGGGTAAGCCTGTAAATTTTTGCAATGCTCTTAGTAAAGTATCCTGTCTCCATTCACGCTGGCAATGCAAACATTATAGAGATGAGAGCAAAGACTGATGAACCCAAAAAAATTTGTTTACAACCTCCACACTCAGTCTTTACCCATGCATGACACTTTTGATCTTTACACTGCAGACATGCCAAGTGTGCTACAGTTCCAGGATGTATAGTCCGTAAGGTGGCAGCCAACTCCACTAGTTGGTCATAAGTTGTCCACCACAGCAGGTGATGAGGAAGCAGATGGTTCACCGTTTGCAGAAGTGGTCTCAGGGTGTGCTGGAGACGCTTCAGAGCTTGATCCCAATCTTGGTGCATCGCCATGATGTCCTGGAACAGGTTCAAACCACTTGCTGGGGACCCAGACGTTACCTGTAGAGGTAGAAACACAAAGATACCCTCTCTCTACGAATATTACTTTTGCCGGACCTTCCCACAATCCAGTGGTGGGATTCTTATACCAAACCCACATTTCACAGGGGCGGTTTGATTCTGTTTTTTGTTGAAAGTGACGCTGCACAGACGGGAATGTGTGATCTCTGAAAATACAGAGATGATTTAGTACAAATAGGGCTTTAGCTAATTTCTCCCGTGGGTCCTGAATCTCGGTGTACTTCTCAATATAGCGTTTTAGGGTACTATTTCCTCTTTCTACAACTGCTTGCCCCGTAGGGGAGTGTGGGATACCTGTAATATGTTTGACCTCCCACAGTCTCAAAAATTGGGCTACTGAGTTGCTACAATAGGCTGGTCCCTTATCTGTTTTTATTATTTGGGGTACTCCCATTACTGCAAAACAAACAGTAAGATGTCGCTTGACATCTTTTGCTTTTTCCCCTGCTTGGGCCGTAGCCCACAGCATGTGGCTGCAAGTGTCTATAGTTACATGAATGTACTTTAGGAAGCCAAAAGAGGGAATATGAGTAACATCCATTTGCCAGATTTCACTGGGGTCTGTTCCCTTGGGGTTGACACCTATTCCTAGGCCTATACCTTGACTGTGATAGCTGCAAGTGGGACAGGCTTTTACAATAGCTCTCGCTTCACTAAGGGGAATGTTAAAAGTTTTAGGTAACCCTTGTGCGTTCTGGTGAAAGGTATTGTGACTTTGGCTCTTGAAAAGGCATGAGGTAAGCACTGTTGTGCTGCACTAACAAGTTGATCTGCTTTGTTGTTACCCTCTCCTAACCCTACAGACCATTGATGGCTGCGGACATGCAATACAGCATACGGTGCAGTTTGTTGAAATATTGCACTTTGCATCTTCAAAAGAAGCAAAAACAGTCGTTGATTTTTTAAGTCTTTGATTATGGCATTTTCTATGCGGTTAACAACTCCAACTACATATAGGGAATCTGAAACAATGTTGACTGGTTCATGTAGCCACTTTGTCAAGACCCAGACAACGACCAACAGCTCAAGTGTCTGTAAACTGTCTTCAGGTTGAGCATTCAAAATATGATGGTACCACTGATCGGCAATTTTCCATGTTGCTGCAGCTTTCCTGGAGCGCTTTCCTGCGTCGGTAAAAACGGTAACAGCAGATTGCAGTGGGTGCTGGGAGCATTTTGGGACGACAAGTCAACTCTGATTTACCATCCAGTTTAATACAGGTGATTGTAGGGGTCACGTTGTAATGGGAGTTCCATGGGTCAGGAGAGCACTCTGTAATTTTGTCGAGTTTCCCATATACCAGCCGAGATCTTTCTTTAGCATTGGCAACTGAATTTCACCAGGTTGTTGACCCATTATCTGCAGGATATGATTGCGACCTTTCCTGATTAGGTCAGCTAAGGTAGTTACTTGTTCTTGTACGGTACGCTTTGGTTGTAATGGTGGTGCCAGCCATTCCAGTACAATGGTTTTTTGTATTCCTGTATCCTTCTCCCCTGTTTTTGTTTTAATTTGAGTAATGGTTGCAAGAAAATGTTCGTTACTATTCAGAATAGTGAGGTTCAATGGTTGATTTAACTGGAGGCGATGTGTGGTATGAGTGACCACCATCTGTGCTATTAATTTTAGCAGGTCTTGTTGCTTGGGAGTGATTGTAACAGCTGAGGATGGATCTGTGCCCCTAAAAAGGGGTCGAAGGCCATCTAAGATGTCGTTTGGGATGCCTATGACGGGACGAAGCCATTGTAATTCACCTAGCAGCTTTTGGGCATCATGTAAGGTTCTTAGCTTGAGGCTAAGTGACAGTTTTTCAAGTCGCACATGAGAATTAGTGATGATCCAACCCAGGTACCGCCAGGGACTACTCTCCTGGATTTTTTCCGGAGCTATGGCTAGACCATACATATGGAATGTAGAAATGATGTACTGTTTCTGTTGGCTGCCAAGTGGCACTGGACTGGCAAAAAGAATACCGTCCATATAATGATAAACAATAACATCAGGCCATGCTGTCCGCAAAGGCTGTAGAACTGCATCAACATAAAGTTGACAGAGAGTAGGGGAATTTTTCATGCCCTGGGGCAACATCGTCCATTCATACCTTTGGGCAGGTGCCTCTCCATTCAGAGATGGTAAGGTAAAGGCAAAGCGCTGCTTGTCTTGTTCATGTAAGGCAATAGTGAAAAAACAGTCTTTCAAATCAACAATTAGGAGGGCCCAGTCTTCAGGAAGCATGGCAGGGTTAGGGAGGTCAGGTTGCAGCGCTCCCATAGCCTGCATCTGGTTATTGACTGCGCACAAATCATGAAGAAGGTGATATTTTCCAGATTTCTTTTTTACAACAAAAATAGTGGTATTCCACGGGCTAGTTGATAAGCGTAAATGGCCTTGTTGAAATTGCTCCTGAACCAATTGATGAGCTTGTAAAAGACTTTCCCGTTTTAAGGGCCACTGTTTGACCCAGATCGGTGTATCAGTCAGCCACCGAAGGGGAATAGGGAAAGTCCAAACAGCGGCCACATTCCATAAAGGGAGATCTGTAGTTAACACACAACCAAGCTGGGCCAGCACATCTCGACCAATTAGGGCTTGCACGGTGTCAGGAAGCGGTAAAAAAAACCACAGAAGCGGATACTGAAAGACCATCGAGTGTAATGAGAACTGGAGGTGACTGTCGGGTCACCGTTAGACCTCCCACCCCAGCAACAGAGCCTCCAGTAGTGTAAGTGGACCAATTCAAGGACCACTTTTGTTCAGCAACAACAGTGCAGTCAGCACCTGTATCCAGCAGGGCAGACAGGGTGAGACTTTGGCCTTGTTATTGAATAGAAATTGTCTTTTGTGGTCTCCGCTTAAGATCTACAGTCAAAAGGGCACAAGCACCCGTGGAGCCGAACGCGCCGTCGCCTCGATCCACAGGCACTCCTGCCACCAGCTGTGGTAACGGGACAAGCTGGGCTATGCGAGACTTGGCTGGAACATGCATTGGTGGATACAGTGTATAAACCATGATTTGTATATCCCCATGATAATCAGCATCAATAACTCCAGGTATCACAAAAAGTCCCCTGATGGAGGCAGAAGAGTGACCAATTAACAAAGCACCCACTGAGTGTCCATTAACACGCAGAGGTCCTTTAATTCCTGAAGAGATCCATTGGGGGTGTGTATCAACGAGGGTAAAATCTATTGCTGATGCCAGGTCAAAGTCGAGGCTACCGGAGGTTGCTGGTCGCAGGTCACCGAGGTTGTTGGAGGTGACAGGAACGGGTTGGAGGGAACTCCCTGCACCGGGAAAACAGTCGTTTGTGGGTTCACCATTTGTGTCCTACTGCAGGGACCCCTCACGCTGTTCTTGGCGTTTCCCGATCTCCTTCGGCAAGCAGCAGTGTTGTGAGAATTAGAACGACAGGATTGACACCACACGTCTCCGACCGTGCAGTTCCGACATACGTGGCCTTCTGCCCCGCAGTGAAAGCACCATCTTTTCTGCGGCTGTGTCCCCGGGATCCTTGGGGGTGCTTGCAAGGGTGCAAGGGCAGCTAAAACCTGAACCTGAGTAGCCTGAGCTTGCTCCTTAAGGCTATTCCCTAAGTTTGTTATGGCATCTACCAAAAAGGCATTTTGGTCTGTCAGGGATCGACGGATGAAGGCCTACAGAGAATGCAGAGATGCAAAAGGAATTCGAAGGGACCTCAAAGGAAGAAATCCATCTAGAAGTGCTTTGACAGCTGAAGCCGAAGGAAGAGCCTGAAATCCAGTAATAAGATACAAACCCCTGCAGAAAACCCCCACCACTCCTTCCTGGCCTTTCCCTTCCCCTTGATGGCCAGACATATTCCCCAGGCCAATCCTTCCATTCCCCCTTATCAATAACCCTCAGGATTCGATGTTCCTAACAGGGGTCCCACCTCTGTTTGAGATCCTTCTATAATCCCCTCTATATAAACTGTCTTCTTGTTGTAATAAACCCCCTTTTGCGAGTCATATATGCTCTTGTGTATGTATGTCTCATTTCCCAATGCAAGATGGTCTCTGGGTCCATCGCAAGGACAACCCCCCCTTGCGATAAATGGCGCTCACCGCAGGGCTGAACTCATCTTTCTTATATTAAGAAAGATCTCTCCTTTAGCCTGAGCTACTGGTAGACTGGATATCCGGAGTCCAGTCTATCCCAAAGACCCCACTCACAGAAGACGCCCATGGACTCACGTCCACTCAGTTCTTGGCCGCTGTGACTGCGTGAAACCAGCTGTGTGATACCTTGGCGGGGCAGCCGCGGCTTCAACGGACAGCCGACCACGCTCAAAAACGGCCACCGGTAAGGAGCCGGGACAGCGCGCCCCCGCTTCCCAAGCGGAGCCGCCCGACCCCGCACCGATCCGCCGCCTTCACCAGGGCAAACGCCCCTCCAAAAAACGGCAGCGACAGCTGCCCCAAAACCACCGCTGCACAGACACCGCGCCGCCCGACCTGAGTCCGTGCCGCCCGCAAGCGGCGCCGCGCCAAAAGGAAGCTAGAAAAGAAACCCTTCCTCCTCCGTTCAAAAAGCCTGTAAAAACTAACAAAGCCTGCCCACCGTGCTCACAAGACGGCGCCGAGCGCTGCCCCCCCAACCTGAATCACTCGAAACAGCTAACCACACCCCCACCCCGGGACGACGTCAGCGTGCAACATAATTCCAGCCCTGACTCCACCCCCCCTTCCTCCCCGCGACTGCGCAGTCTCCGTTTTTCTAAGGGGAGGGGCCGTAACCTACGTAGCTCTGATGGCGCCGACTCCCTGGATGTAAACATCCCCAAATATGGCAGCGCCCATGAGTCCCGTGCCGCGAATAAAAACCCTGCAACAACAAATACCCCAGCCTATAGCGATACAGGCGGCGACTCCCCTGCCACAAAAAACAAGTGGCAGGGTCCTCGGAAGCAAGCTGAAGAGTCAGGGGACCTAGAATTAATGAAACTTTTCCCCGTTTTCCGAGAAAACAACCGGGAACCACATTGGGAACCTGTCCCATATCCCAAGGGACGCAAAAAAAGCAGTTACTGATTATGGACTGAATTCTCCTTTTGTTTCTGGGATGTTAGACTCCCTATTCGCAGCATACACCCTGACACCTGCTGACATTCGAGTAATCACTAAAGGACTTTTAAACCTTATGCAGTATTCCCTCTTTAAACAAGAGTGGAAAAAACTCATCAGGCAATATGCTGAGGACTCACACCATGCACTACGTGTCCCTGTGCCAGACTTAATTAATGAATTGTATGGGGAAGGTCCATATTCCTCCAGCAGGATGCAGAAACTAATACCATTTGTCAGGCTAGATAAAACAAAAAGCTTGGCTTTAGAAGCCATCAAGGCTGTGGCAGAAGCGACTACCACTTCTCCCTCATTTGCACACATACAGCAAGGCCCTAAAGAACCTTTTTATGACTTTGCTACCAGACTGAGGGAAGTTATAGCTAGGCAAGTGAAACCTGTAGAGACCCGAGATGCCCTGTTCATCCGGCTAGCTATAGAACAAGCTAACCAAAACTGTCAACCTGTCCTCCGTTCACTGGTTAACCCCACACCCATGTCCATGATACAAGCCTGTAAAGAAATTGGCTCAGGTAAATATGAAAGCAAAGTAATAGCAGATGCATTAATTGAAGTTGAACCAGTACCAGTACAAGCCATCAAAGAAGCAATCATGGAAGCAGAAAGAGCTAATACTGTGTGCTACAAATACCAGCAGCCAGGACACTTTGCACGAGACTGCCCTAATCCAGCTCCTATCCCCAAATCACCTAAGACTCTGTGTCCCAAATGCAAGAAAGGGTATCACTGGGCACGCTTCTGCCGCTCCACTCACAACAAAGATGGGGAACCCATCCAAGCCAAAGGAAGAGGAACTACTAGCCGAACCCATAACTGGCAGCCTCATCATGTCATTCAGGGTAACGGACGACAGAGCGTGTGGGACCACGTGATGATGCCAAGAGTCCTGAACCTCCATCCACTAATGACTTGCCAGAAATCCTTCTGTTTCCCATAGACAACACAATCCTAGAAACTCTCGACACCATTGCAATCTCTGTTCGCCCAAACCAAATCCTAAACAAAAATGACAAATTCCTACTGACTTCACGCTTAGAATGCCGTGACAAAGGGATAATTATTGTCCCAGAAATACTGTCCAACCTAAATCCACATACTCTAACCATAAATGTTCAAGTCTCTTCTCTTCCAGCTCGATTGTACACTGATGTTCCACTAGCTCGACTGCAGCCTCTGCAACGCCTGGAGAACTGCGCCGAGGACACAACCCAATGGTAAACTGGGCCAAACAAATTTCCCACAACCGGCCCATGCTAACCTTTACTCTCCAACAGCAAATCAGGAAATCACGGTTAGTGGAATGCTTGATACAGGCGCAGATATGACGATCATAAGATCAAATGACTGGCCTACACACTGGAACACAACAAAGAGCGACACAGACATAACAGGTATAGGCAGTCCTCAAACTCCCATACAAAGTCAAGACACCATTCAGGTAACCAACTCTGAAAACCAAGTGGCTACCACCAGGCCATACATTTTAAACCTCCCCTTTACTCTGTGGGGGAGAGACATTTTAGACCAGTGGGTTGTCTTCCTCACCTCAAATTTGTCCTAGCGGTCGCTGGCCACAGCCCGCCAATTTGCCTGGATTGAGTTCCCTCCTCCCCAATCTGGGTGGACCAGTGGCCAGTTAGAGGAGAAAGACTCTCCATCTTACAAGACTTAGTTCACGAACAATTAAAATTGGGCCACATAACTCCATCTACCAGCCCCTGGAATTCTCCCATCTTTTGTATCAAAAAATCCTCAGGTAAATGGAGGCTACTCCATGACCTCCGAGCAATTAATGCCGTCATCAAACCGATGGGAGCCTTGCAACAAGGGATGCCTTCAGCAGCTATGATCCCAAAAGACTGGCCCATTGTTATTATTGACATCCAAGATTGTTTTTTCTCTATTCCCTTGCATCCTGCAGACCAGGAGAAATTTGCCTTTTCCCTTCCAACACTGAATGTGGCAGAGCCTCTCCAACGTTACCAATGGGCTGTTCTACCCCAAGGGATGAAAAATAGCCCCACCATCTGCCAGCATTTCATCTCCAACATCCTCCCTCCCATCAGGTCTGCCTTTCCAGATACTATCTGCTACCATTACATGGATGACATTCTGCTCGCTGCAAGCACCGATGCCAAAGTCCAACAACTGACAAGCGCAGTGCTGGATGCATTGCAACGCAATAACTTTACTATCTCTCCAACCAAAATCCAGACTTCCTCTCCCTGGAAGTACCTGGGTTGGCAGATCACCAATTCAGCAATTGTCCCACAGAAAATCTCCATTCCCTTGCAGATCACCACCCTAAATGACCTTCAAAAGACTCTGGGCACCTTAAATTGGCTACGCCCGGTAGTGGGTCTCTCCACAGATGACCTGCATCCATTGTTTGAGCTGCTCAAAGGAGATCCAGATCTGACATCCCCACAGACACTGACTCCTGCTGCTAGAGATGCCTTAAAACTAATTGCCAACAAAGTAAATCTCTTTCAGGTACACCGACGGCTGGAGAAAGAAGAAACTGTCCTTGTGGTGCTGAGAGGATCCACTCAGCCTTTCGCACTACTAGGCCAACTCTACGACAGGAACAGTAAGCTGTGTCTATGGGAGTGGATCTTCCTCCCCCACCAATTCACAAAAACCATAGTTTCCCTTCCGGAACTATTGGCCAAATTGTGTTACAAGGGCAGGACCAGGTGCTGGGAACTCGCAGGTGTAGATCCCGCCTACATCTACCTCCCACTCACTTCCCAACATCTAGAACAACTCCTGATCATGAGCCTGGACTTCCAAATTGCTTTATCTGACTTTGCGGGTGAAATTAAAATCCATTACCCCCCTTGCAAATTTATCCAAAACATAGACAAAATTCCCCTTAAATACACATCCAATTGGTCTCCTAA
Organism: Empidonax traillii; assembly: GCF_003031625.1. Taxonomy (NCBI): domain Eukaryota; kingdom Metazoa; phylum Chordata; class Aves; order Passeriformes; family Tyrannidae; genus Empidonax; species Empidonax traillii. Next base: position 84,861 of record NW_020956812.1, read on the forward strand.
TCCCCTTCCAAATGCTTTAACAGTCTTTACTGATGGCTCAGGCACCACAGAAAATGCTGTCATTGTTTGGAAAGAGGGGAATCATTGGCAACAAGACATTCACAAGGTCCAAGGCTCTCCTCAGTTAGTTGAACTGTCAGCAGTTGTTCGTGCTATGTCCTTGTTCCCAGACAACCTTAATATCATTTCTGACTCCGCCTACGTGGTGGGCCTTGTTCAGCGCTGCGAGAATTCGTACCTCAGAGAAATTAAAAATGAACAATTATTTCGGCTATTCCAAAAATTACTTTCTGCTGTAAATCACCGCTCTTCACCACCATTCTTTATCACCCATGTTCGCTCCCATACCACACTTCCTGGTCCAATAGTAGAGGGGAATCGACAAGCCGACCTCTTAGCAGGGTCAGCTGTCATCCCACAGCAGTTAGAACAGGCCAAACTCTCTCACGATTTCTTCCATCAGAGTGCCCGAGCGCTACAAAAAGAATTTGGCCTCACTCAAAAAAAAATCTCGTGGCATCATTTCAGCCTGCCCTGACTGTCAGCTCATCACCCCACTGCCTGCAGAAGGAGTAAACCCCCGAAGCTTACTCCCACTACAAATCTGGCAGACAGATGTCACACACATTGACTCTTTTGGGAAATTAAAATTCGTTCATGTGTCTATTGACACCTGTTCAAATTACATTGTGGCCACCGCACACTCTGGTGAGAAGAGCCGTGATGTACAGAAACATTTCACCACAGTCTTTGCTCACATGGGCATACCCAAACAGATCAAAACCGACAACGGGTCTGCCTATGTAGCAAAGAACACTCAGGAATTTTTAGCCTTGTGGGGCGTGGAACACCGTACTGGTATTCCTCACTCTCCCACAGGTCAGGCAATTGTTGAAAGAGCTCATCAGACACTCAAATCCATGTTGAAGAGGCAGAAACGAAAGAGCAGTGGCCTCTCCCCACGAGTGTCTGCAAAAAGCCATGTACGTCCTCAACTTCCTCAACAGGATTGAGGACGGGCAGGCACCAGTTTTTAAACACTTTACCAAAACAAACTCTGTTCCCATTCAAGAAACCAAAGTACTTTTCAAAGACTTGGTATCTGACAAATGGCTAGGGCCTTTCCCCATCATAACCTGGGGAAGAGGTCATGCATGCATACTCACTGATACAGGTCCACGATGGGTCCCCTCAAGAAGGATCAAGCCCTTCCTAGAGGACTTCAGACCCTCCTGATCCTCCACTTCTTGATTCCACTGTGGACCACCTCAGCTCTCTCAGTTCCAGACTGGATGTAGCAACCAACAGAAAACATCTGGATCACCCTAGCCAAAGTCACCAATACAGACACAATGTGCCTTTCCCTCGATAGCCTTTTCCAGTCCTGATAAACAAGACAGGGGGAGATGTCAGGGGTCAACGGATGAAGGCCTACAGAGAATGCAGAGAGATGCAAAAGGAATTTGAAGGGGCCTCAAAGGAAGAAATCCATCTAGAAGTGCTTTGACAGCTGAAACCGAAGGAAGAACCTGAAATCCAGTGATAAGATACAGACCCCTGCAGAAAACCCCCACCACTCCTTCCTGGCCTTTCCCTTCCCCTTGATGGCCAGACATATTCCCCAGGCCAATCCTTCCATTCCCCCTTATCAATAACCCTCAGGATTCGATGTTCCTAACAGGGGTCCCACCTCTGTTTGAGATCCTTTTATAATCCCCTCTATATAAACTGTCTTCTTGTTGTAATAAACCCCCTTTTGCGAGTCATATATGCTCTTGTGTATGTATGTCTCATTTCCCAATGCAAGATGGTCTCTGGGTCCATCGCAAGGACAACCCCCCCTTGCGATATTGGCCCAGGGGTATCTAAGAGGTACGTTCTAACAAGTCTCCTATAGTCCAGTCCCCAGACATGGACAGAATAACATTTTGGGTGGTAGCATTGCAATTCTATAATGCACACTGCTTTAACAGTGCCCCCTGCATGTACTCGGGTAATGCAGCAACTTGAATAGCGCTAGCGACCATATCAATAAAAGCACCAAAAGGTTCATCTCGATTTTGTTTAATCCTCATATAAGATGATATACCCCCTGGGGCTTTAACACGATCAAGAGTCGCTAGTGCTAGCTGCATCGACTCCCTTACTTTGTCGGCGCCTAATAATACCTGTGTTTTGGTGTGTGCATAGGCACCAAACCCCATAAGCTCATCTAAAGTGACCCCCTGTAATGGGTCTCCGGGCTGCCGGATAACTGCAACTGAATTCTGGCATAATGCTTGCCAGTGAGCATTAAAAAGTAACTGCTGGTGCTGGGACAAAATTCATCGCATTATACTTTTTGTATCATTCAGCAACAGTAAGTTATTTTGCCACACATAATTCAAAATCTGCTTAGTGGGTTCTCCATGGATTTCAGACTCATTCACGGTCGCAAGCAGCTGCGATAGTAATTTCCAATCTAGGGCAGTAATGGTTGCCGTTAACCCCCCCGCGGCTGCTGGCGTATAAACTACTGGCAAGGTTCCCGTTATTGCATCAGCCGCTTCCTGATCACCAGCGGCAAGGACGTCCCGGGCTATAGCTTGCCACAGTTTTTGCCTTTCGTTACCAGCCGTGTCGACGGCTGATAAAGTAGGCTCGGGCGCCAGCAACTCAGGAGGAGGAGGTGGGGGCCAGTGCTCGGCACCACCGTCTCCAGTATCTCTCACGGGTGCCGTTGGCACTCGTGGAGAAGCTGCAGGGAGTGCCGGAGTAACGGAAGCAGAAGATACCACTCCCGGTGGCAAATGCACTACCTGGGTGGCCGGCGGCAGCGGGCAAGAACTTTGTTCCCGCGGTTGTGAAGCCACCGAATGGAATGACATTAAGGCATTGTGAGGCAGCTTTGGCAACCTTTTGCTCTGCCTGGTGTTGTTTAAAAGCATTAGCAACAGCTCGCCAAGCCTTCCTGTACTTTTTAGCTGTCTTATCATCATTTAATACAGCTTAAAACAACTTATCTCCAAAAATTCGCCACTCTTCTACACAGAAAATTGTATTAGGATCTATAAAACAACCCTTAGCTACTCCTAATGCTAACAACCCCTGTAAGTCCTTATCTAAATTAATATCTTTAATGCCTCGCTTTTGTAAAAAGCACTTAAGCAAATCATGCATTGCTTCTCTTTCCATACCTGTACAGGATATTTCTAAACTGTTGCAGCCCTTGCAAGATGTCGGCGATGCTCTGCCAGTTGAGACCCGTATGTGCGGTCGCTCAGAGCGTGGAACTAAGTCTTTCGCCTCCCTGCGGTTGAGACCCGTTCATACAGTTGCTCAGGGCGTGGGAGTCAGCTCTTCCGCTTTCCCGTGCTGCGGTCGGGACCGACGTTCATACACATTGGATGTACTGGGTTCGTCAGAATCTCGCTCGATCGGGCGCCATTTGTCGCAGACGCAGGAAAGCAGGGACACTCAATAGGAGTATCAACAGGCTCCGTTTATTGAACACACATCACAGCAAAATATAGGATAGATAATGAGCTTATTATTATTCTGTAATTCACCTACATGATTGGTAAGAGCCCTAGAGGTCCGGACCACCTTTATTTCTTGTTTGTGGAGACCCTCAGGTTTTCATTTTTCCAGGCTGTAGTAATAACAAGATCTTGTTACTGAGCTACAGCTATCGCTTAGAGATTGGCATGACCTTGCTTGGACAGCAACTACACCAGCTGTACTTAAAGTTGCTGAGTCGATACCCTCCCAGCTCCTGTGGGTCTGCATGCCTCTTTTCACGTAGCCAATTCTCCACAATTCCCCTGTTTTTGTTTTGGACCAATAAGGCTGTTTTTGTTATTAGCTCTAGTCTACACACCGTAAAGCTAAATACTATGCGAACTATAACACACATTATTAATTTGATAACTAACCAGCGTATGCTAAGCTCAAAGGTGTTAGCGCAGGAAGTTCCATGTGTGCATGGAGTGTCAAGGGTGGCTCAGCAATTGCACAGTAGAATTGGATGCTAATGACTTTTTATCCTGCCTGCAACTCCATATGTTTGGTGTCTGAACCCTTGCGCTGAAGTGGTTTGTCTGGGTTCCCAAAAGGACTAAGAAAAATTGCAGAAAACCCCAGGTGTGCATATTGTGCCAAGGGTGACTTCCCAATTTCACAGGAGAGTTGTAGGCTAAGGGTATTTTTTCCAGCCGGAAACTTCATTTGTTTGGTGTCCTAAGTCTTGCACTGAAATGGCCTGTCTGGGTCCCCAGATGGACTAAGAAATAAGATTCCTCATAGAGAAAATTGCCAGCGAAGAAACTCCATGAGTGCATGGAGTTCCATGGGTGGCTCACAAATTGCACAGGAGAGATGAAGACTAGGGGTTTTTTATCCTGGCTAGAACTACATTTTTTTGCTGTCTGAACCCTTGCAATGAAAGGGTCTGTCTTGGTCCCCAGATGAAGATTCCTCCCAGACAAAAAGTGACGGAGCAGGAAGCTCCATGTGTGCATGGAGTGTCAAGGGTGGTTCACCAATTGCGCAGGAGAGTTGGTGGCTAAAGCCTTTCTTTCCGGGCTAGAGCTTCATATGTGTGATATCTGAAGCCCTTTTTTTCAGCCTACAACTTCATTTGTTTGGTGTCTGAAGTCTCGCACTGAAATGACCAGTCTGGGTCCCCAGACGGACTAAGAAGGAAGATTCCTCCTAGAGAAAAGGTGTCAGAGCAGGAAACTCCATGTGTGCATGGAGTGCCAAGGGTGACTCACCAATCCCACAGGAGAGTCGGACGCTAAGTGTGTTTTTTCCTGGCTGGAACTTCATCTTTTGATGTTCGAAACCCCGCGCGGAAGTGGCCTGTCTGGGTCCTCAGACGGACTAAAAATGAAGATTCCTCCCAGAAAAAAGGTGCCAGGGCAGAAAGGTCCATGTGTGCATGGAGTGCCAAGGGTGGATCACCAATTGCACAGGAGTGTTGGAGGCTAAGGGCGTTTTTTCCTGCCTGCAACTTCATTTGTTTGGTGTCCTAAACCTCGTGCTGAAATGGTCCGTTTGGGTTCCCAGAGGGAATAAGAAGGAAGACTCTTCCCACACCAAAGGTGTCAGAGCAGGAAACTCCATGTATGCACGGAGTACCAAGGAAGACTCACCAATCGCACAGAAGAGTTGGAGCCTAAGAACTTTTTTTAAATCCTGCAATTTCATTTATTTGGGGTCCAAAGACTCGTGCTTAAATGGTTCGTCTTGGTCCATAGATGGACTAAGAAGGAAGATTCCTCCCAGACAAAAGGTGTCAGCGCAGGAAGCTCCATGTGTTCATGGAATGCCAAGGGTGGCTCACCAATTGCACAGGAGAGTTGGAGGCAAGGGGTTTTTTTTCCTGACTGCAACTTTTTTTTTCGTGACAGAAGCCCATAGCCGAAATGGCACATCTAGAACCTGAGATGGAGTAAAAGGGAATATTCCTCTCAGACAAAATGTGCCAGGGCAGGAAACTCCATGTGTTCATGGAGTGCCAAGGGTGACTCAGCAATTGTCCAGGAGAGTTTGAACCTAATAACTTGTCTTCCTGCTGCGACTTCATTGGTTTGGTATCTGAAGCCCAACGTCAAAATGGTCTAAGACCCTTAATGGACTAAGAAGTAAGACTCTTCCCCGACAAAAGGTGCCAGCGCAGGAAACTCCATGTGTGTATGGAGTGCCAAGGTTTACTCACAAATTGCACAGAAGAGTCTGAGGTTAAGGGTTTTTTTTCCTGCCTGCAACTTCATTTGTTTAGTGTCTGAAGCCCAGCACAGAAATGGCTTGTCTAAGACCCCGAATGTACTAAGAAGGAAGATACCTCCCAGACAAAAGGTGCCAGCGAAGGAAGTTCCATGTGTGCATTGGAGTGCCAAGGGTGCTTCACAAATCACACAGGAGAGCTGGAGGTTAAGGGCTTTTTTTCCTGCATGCAACTTCATTTGCTTGGTGACCGAAGTCCTGCATCGAAATGACCGGTCTGGGTCCTCAGATAGACTAAGAAGGATGATTTCTCGCAGACAAAAAGTACCAGCGCAAGAAAGTTCCATGTGTGCATGGAGTGTGAAGGGTATCGCACCCATTCCACAGGAGAGTTACAGGTTATGTGCGTTTTTTCCTGCCTGCAACTTCATTTGTTTGGTGTCCAAATAGCCACTCTGGGCCCCAGAAGGACTAAGAAGGAAGATTCCTCCCAGATAAAAAGTGCCAGTGCAGGAAACTCCATGTGTGCATGAAGTGCTAAGGGTGACTCTCCAATTGTACAGGAGAGTTTGTGGTTACAGGTTTTTTTTCCTGACTGGAAATTCAAAGGTTTGGTGTTCGAAGTCCCATGCCGAAGCGGCCCTCTGGGTCTCCAGATGGACTAAGAACGAAGATTCCTCCCAGACAAAAGGTTCAAGAGCAGGAAACTCCATGTGTACATGGAGTGCCAAGGGTGACTCAACAATTGCACAGGAGAGTTGGAGCCTAAGGGCTTTTTTTCCATCCTGCAACTTCATTGGTTTGGTGCCCTAAGCTCCACGCCAAAATAACCTGTCTGAGTCCCGAGGTGGACTTAGAAAGAAAATTCCTCCCAGACAGAAAATGCCAGTCCCGGAAGTTCTATGTGTGCTCAGAGTGTCAAGGGTTGCTCACCAATTGCACAGGAGATTTGGAGGTTAAGGGCTTTTCTTCCTGCCTGCAACTTCATTGGTTTGGTTTCTGAAACTCAACCACGAAATGGCCTGTCTAGGACCCTGAATGGACTAGGAAGGAAGATTCCTCCCAAACAAAAAGTGGCAGTACAGGAAACTCCATGTGTGCATGGTGTGTCAAGGGTGGCTCACCAATTGCACAGCAGTGTTGAAGGCTAAGGGCTTCTTTTCTTCCTGTAACTTCATTGGTTTCATGACCAAAGTCCCGCGCCAAAATTGTCCGTCTGGGTCTCCAGGTGGACTATGAAAGAAGATACCTCCCAGACAAAATATGCCAACACAGGAAGTTCCATGTGTGCATGGAGTACCAAGGGTGACTCACCAATTGCACAGGAGAGTTGGAGCCTAAGGGCTTTTTTTCCTTCCTGAGCTTCATTTGTTTCGTGACCAAAGCCCCGCTCTGAAATGACCCGTCTAGGACCCCAGAAAAACTATCAAGGAAGATTCCTCCCAGATAAAAAGGGCCGGCCCAGGAAACTCCATGTGTGTATGGAGTTCCAAGGATGACTGAACAATTGCACAGGAGTGTTTGAGGTTAAGGGCGTTTTTTCTAGGCTGGAACTTCATTTGTTTCGTGTCCGAAGCCCCGCACCGAAATGGTCCGTCTGTGCCCCCAGATACACTAAGAACGACGATTCCCCACAGACAAAATGTGCCAGCACAGGAAACTCAATGTTTGCATGGAGTTTCAAGGGTGACTCACCAATTGCATGGGAGAGTTTGAGGCTAAAGACTTTTTTACCTTCCTGCAACTTCAGCTGTTTTGTTCCTGAAGCCCCGTTCGGAAATGACCTGTCTAGGAGCCTAGAATGACCAAGAAGAAAGATTCCTCACAGATAAAAAGTGCCAGTGCCAGAAGCTCCATGTGTACATGGAGTGCCAAAGGTGACTGACCAATTGCACAGGAGAGTTTGAGGATAAGGGCGTTTTTTCCTGGTTGGAAATTCATTGGTTTGCTTTCCATAGCCCCGTGCCAAAACAGTCCGTCTGAGTCCCCAAACAGACTATGAAGGAAAATTCCTCACAGACAAAAGGTGCCAGAACAGGAAGTTCCATGTGTGCATGGAGTGCCAAGGATGACTCACCAATCTCACAGGAGAGTTTGAGCCTAAGGGCTCAAATCCTGCAACGTCATTTGTTTCATGTCCAGAGACCCACGCAAAAATGACTCGTCTGGGTCCACAGATGGATTAAGAATGAAGATTCCTCCCAGACAAAAGGTGCCAGCGCAGGAAACTCCATGTGTACATGGAGTGCCAAGGGTGACTCACCAATTGCACAGGAGAGTTGGAGGCTAAGGCCTTTTTTTCCTGCCTGGAGTTTCATTTGTTTGGTGTCCAAAGCCCAGCACCGAAATGGCTTGTAAAGGACCCCAGATGGACTTAGAAGGAAGATTCCTCCCATACAAAAAGTGCCAGCGGAGGAAGTTCCATTTGTGCATGGAGTGAAAAGGGTGACTCACCAATTTAATAGGAGATTAGGAGGCTAAGGGCTTTTTTTCCTGTCTGCAAATTCGTTAGTTTGGTGTCTAAACCCCAGCGCTGGAATGGTCCATCTAAGACCCTGAATGGAAAAAGAAGGAAAATTCCTTCCAGTCAAAAGGTTCCAGCTCAGGAAGTTCCTAGTGTGCATGGAGTATCAAGGGTGACTCACCAATTGCACAGGAGAGTAGAGTCTGAGGGATTTTTTTTCTGCCTGAAACTTCAATTGTTTCGTGACCGAAGCCCCTCTCAGAAATGGCCCGTCTGGGACCCCAGATGGTCTATGAAGGAAGATTCCTCTCAGACAAAAGGTGTCAGGGCAGGAATTTCCATGTGAGCATGGAGTTCCAAGGGTGGTTCAACAATTGCACAGGAGAGTTCGAGACTATGGGCTTGTCTGGGTAACCAGATGGACTAAGAATGAAGATTCCTCCCAGAGAAAAGGTACCAGCGCAGGGAGCTCCATGTGTGCATGGAGTGTCAAGGGTGACTCACCAATCGCACAGGAGAGTTGGAGCCTAAGGCCTTTTTTTCCTGCCTGCAGCTTCATTGGTTTGGTGTTCGAAGACCAGCTCCAAAATGGTCCGTCTCGGACACCAAATAGACTAAGAAAGAAGATTCCTCCAAAAAAAAAGGTGCCAGAACAGTAAACTCCATGTGTGCATGGAGTGCCAAGGGTGACTCACCAACTGCACAGGAGAATTGGCGATTAAGGGCTTTTTTTCCTACCTGCAACTTCATTAGTTTGGTGACCAAAGCCCTGTGCCGAAATGACCTTTCTGGGTCCCCAGATGGACTAAGAAGGAAGATTTCTCCCAGACAAAAGGTGTCAGGAAGGTCCCTGTGTGCATGGATTTCTAAGGGTGTCTCACCAACTGCACAGGAGAGATGCAGGCTAAGGGCGTTTTTTCCTACCTACCATTTCATTTGTTTGGTCTCCAAAGCCCTTCGCCGAAATGTTCAGTCTGGGTCCTTAGATGGACTAAGAAATAAGATTCCTCCAAGACAAAAGGTGTCAACAAAGGAAACTCCCTGTGAGCATGGTGTGCCCAGGGGTGACTCCCCAATTGCACAGGAGAGTTGGAGCCTAAGGGCGTTTTTCCCTTCCTGAAAATTCATTGCCTTGGCATCCAAAGCTTCATGCCCAAATGACCGGTCTGAGTCCCCAGATGGACTAAGAAGGAAGATTCTTCCCAGACAAAAGGTGTCAGCGCAGGAAGTTCAATGTGTGCATGGAGTTTCAAGGATGACTGACCAACTGCACAGGAGAGTTGGAGACTATGGGCTTTTTTTCCTGGTTAGAACTTCATTTGTTTGGTGTCCGAAGCCCAGCGCCAAAATGACCCGTTTAGGACTCCAGAAGGAGAAAGAAGGAAGATTCCTCCCAGACAAAAGGTGCCAGGGGAGGAAGCTCCATGTGTGCATGGAGTGCCAACGGTGACTCACCAATTGTACAGGAGAGTAGGAGCTTAAGGGATTGTTTTCCATCCTTAAACTTCATTGGTTCTGTGTCCGAAGCCCTGCGCCAAATAAACTTGCCTGGGTTCCCAGAGAGTCTAAGAAGGAAGACTCCTCCCAGACAAAACGTACCAGCGCAGGAAACTCCATGTGCGCATGGAGTGGCAAGGGTGATTCACCAATTGCGTAGGAGAGTTTGAGCCTAAGGGTGTTTTTTCCTGCTTGGAACTTCATTGGTTTGGTGTTCGAAGCCCCGTGCTTAAATGGTTTGTCTGGGTCCCCAGAAGGACAAAGAAGGAAGATTCCTCCCTGACAAAAGGTACCAGCGCTGGAAACTCCATGTGTGCATGGAGTGCCAAGGGTGACTCACCAATTGCACTAGAGAGTTGGAGCCTAAGGGTTTTTTTTCCTGCCTGGAACTTCATTTGTTTGGTGTCTGAAGGCCAGCGTCGAAATGGCCCGTCTAGGACTCTGAAAGGACTGAGAAGGAAGATTCCTCCCAGAAAAAAGGTGCCAGCGCAGGAAGCTCCATATGTGCATGGAGTGTTAAGGGTGACTCACCAATTGCATAGGAGAGTTGGAGGGTAAGGGTGTTTTTTCCATTCTGCAACTTCATTTTTTTATGTCCCAAGTCCTGAACCGAAATGTACCGTCTGGGTCCCCAGATGGACTAAAAAAGAAGATTCCTCTCAGAGAAAAGGTGCCAACGCAGCAAGCTCCATGCATGCATGGAGTGCCAAGGGTGACTCACCAAATGCACACAAGAGTTGGAGGCTAAGGATTCTTTTTCTGCCTGAAAGTTCATTGGTTTGGTGTCCGATGTCCCGCACTAAAATGATTTGTCTGGGTCACAAGATGGACTATGAAGGAAGATTCCTCCCAGACAAATCTTCCAGCGCTGGAAGCTCCTTGTGTGCATGGAGCGCCAAGGGTGGTTCTCCAATTGCACAGGAGAGTTGGCGGCTAAGGGCTTTTTTTCCTGCCCGCAACTTCGTTTGTTTTGTGTCTGAAGCCCAGCGCAGAAATGGCCCGTCTGGGTCCCCACATAGACTAAGATTGAAGATTCCTCCCAGAAAAAAAGTTCCCGTGCAGGAAACACAATGTGTGCATGGAGTGCCAAGGGTGACTGACCAACTGAACAGGAAAGTTGGAGCCTAAGGGTATTTTTTCCTGCTAGCAACTTCATATGTTTGATCTCCGAAACCTCGCACTGAAATAACCCGTTTGGGATATCAGATGGATTAAGAAGAAAAAAACCCTCCCAGGCCAAAGGTGCCAGCGCAGGAAACTCCATGTGTGCATGAAGTGCCAAGGGCGACTGACCAATTGCACAGGAGAGTTTGAGGTTAAGGGTGTTTTTTCCTAGCTGGAAATTTATAGGTTAGGAGACTGAAGTCCCACGCCGAAATGGCCTGTCTGGGTCCCCAGAGGGACTAAGAAGGAGGATTCCTGCGCCAAAAAAGGTGTCAGAGCAAGAAATTGCATGTTTGCATGGAGTGCAAAGAGTGGCTCACCAATCTCAAAGGAGAGGCTGAGCCTAAGGGGGTTTTTTCCATCCTACAACTTCATTTGTTTCCTGTCCCAAGAAATGGCTCGTCTGGGTCTCCAGATGGACTAAGAAGGAAAGATTTCTCCTAAATAAAAGGTACCAGAGCAGGAAGTTCCATGTGTGCATGAAGAGCCAAGGGTGGTTCACCAATTGCAAAGGAGAGTTGGAGACTATGGGCTTTTTTTCCTGGTTAGAACTTCATTTGTTTGGTGTCCTATGCCTCGCGTTGAAATGACCCGTCTAGGACCCCAGATGGAATAAGAAGGAATATTCCTCCCAGCCAAAAGGTGACAGCGCAGGAAGTTCCGAGTTTGCATGGAGTGTCAAGGGTGACTCACCAATTGCACAGGAGAGTAGACCCTAAGGGTTTTTTTTCCTTCATTTTTTTGATGTCTGAAGCCCCTTTACTAAATGACCCGTCTAGGACCTCAGATGGACTGAGAAGGAAGATTCCTCTCAGACAAAAGGTGTCAGCGCAGAAAACTCCGTGTGTGCATGGAATGCCAGGGATTCTTCACCGATTGCACAAGAGAGTTAGAGGTGAAGGGCTTATTTTCCTTTCTGGAAATGGCTCTTCTGGGTCCCCAGATTGACTTAGAAAGAAGATTTCTGCCGGCCAAAATGTGCCAGCCCAAAAAACTCCATGTGTGCATGGAGTGCCAAGGGTGTCTCACCAATTGCACAGGAGAGTTGCAGACTAAGGGTGTTTTTTTTTGCCTACAACTTCATTTGCTCGGTCTCCAAAACCCTGCACCAAAATGGTTCCCGTGGGTTCCAAGATGGATTTAGAAGGAAGATTCCTTCCAGACAAAATGTGCCAGCACAGGAAACTCCATGTGTGCATGGAGTGTCAAGGGTGGCTCATTAACTGCACAGGAGAGTTGGAGACTATGGACTTTTTTTCCTGGTTAAAAGTTCATTGGTTTGGTGTCCTAAGTCTCGGGCTGATATGGCCTGTTTGGGTTTATTAGATGGACTAAAAAGGAAGATTCCACCCAGACAAAAGGTGCCAGCACCAGAAACCCCATGTGTGCACCGAGTGCTACGGGTGGCTCACCAATTGCACAGGACATTTGGAGGCTAAAGGTTTTTCTTCCTTGCTGGAACTTCATTGATCTTGTGTCTGAAGCCCTGCGAAGAAACGGTCAGTGTGGGTTTCCAGATGGAATACGACGGAAGATTCCTCCCAGAGAAAAAGTGCCAGAGCAGGAAGCTCCAAGTGTCTATGGAGTGCCAAGGGTGGTTTAGCAATTGAAAAGGAAAGTTGGCGGTTAAGGGCTTTTTTTCCTGCCTGCAACTTCATTACTTTGGTGTCGGAAGTTCCGAGCCAAAATGACCCGTCTGGGTCCCCAGACGGACTAAGAAGGAAGATTCCTCTCAGACAAAAGGTGCCAGTGCAGGAAACTCCATGTATGCATGGAGTGCCAAGGGTGACTCACCAGTTGCACAGGAGAGTTGGAGGCAAAGGTTATTTTTTCCTGGCTTAAACTTCATTAGTTTGGTGTTCTAAGCCTCAGACAGAAAGGGCTTGTCTGGGTTCCCAGATGGACTGAAAAAGAAGATTTCTCCCAGAGAAAAAGTGCCAGTGCAGGAAGATCCATGTGTGCATCGAGTGTCAAGGGTGATTCACCAATTGCACAGGAGAGTTGGAGGCTAAGGGTGTTTTTTCCTGCCAGCAACTTCATATGTTTGGTGTCTAAATCCCAGCACAGAAATGGCCCTTCTAGGACACCGAATGGACTAAAGAGGAATATTCTTCTCAGACAAAAGGTGCCAGCGCAGGACGCTCCATGTTTTCAAGTAGTGTCAAGGGTGGTTCACCAATTGCACAAGGGAGTTGGAGGCTAAGAGTTTTTCTCATCCTGCAACTTCATTTGTTGGGTGTCCGAAGCTCGGCGTCGATATGACCTGAGAAGGACTAAAAAGGAAGATTGTTCCCAGACAAATGTGCCAGCGCAGGAAGCTCCATGTGTGCATGGAGTGTCATGGGAGGTTCACCAATTTCTTAGGAGAGTTGGAGGCTTAGGGTTTCTTTTCCAGCCTTCAATTTCATTGGTGTGGTGTCTAAAGCTCAGCGTCAAAATGACCCGGCCCCACAATGGTCTGTCTGGGTCTTCAGATGGACTAAGAAGGGAGATTCCTCCCAGACAAAAAGTTCCAGCAGTGGAATTTCCATGTGTGCTTGGATTTCAGAGGGTTGCCCACTAATTGCACAGGAGAGTTTGAACCTAAGGGTGATTTTTCTTGCCTGGAACTTCTTTGTTTGGTGTCCGAAACCTCACGGTGAAATGGCCAGTTTGGGTTCCCAGAAAGACTTAGGAGGGAGATTCCTCCCAGACAAAAGGTGCCAGCGCAGGAAATTCCATGTGTGCATGGAGATCAAAGGGTGGTTCACCAATTGCACAGGAGAGTTGGAGACTAAGGGGTTCTTTTCCTGCCTGAAAGTTCATTGGTTTGGTGTCTGAAGCCCTGCGCCGATATGACCTGTCCAGGACTCCAAAAGGACTAAAAATGAAGATTCCTCCCAGACAAAAGGTGCCAGCATGGGAAACTCCATGTGTTCATGGAGTGTCAAGGGTGACTCATAGATTGCTCAGGAGAGTTGGAGGTTAAGGGCTTTTTTTCCTCTCTTTAACTTCATGTGTTTGGTGTCCAAAACCCAGTGCCAAAATGACCCGTCTAGGACCATACATGGATTAAGAAGGAAGATTACTCCCAGAAAAAATGGTGTCAGCGCAGGAAGTTCTATGTGTACGTGGAGTGCCAAGGGTGAGTCACCAATTGCACTGGAGAGTGTAAGGCTAAGGGCTTCAATTCCTGGTTGGAACTTCATTCGTTTTGTGTCAGAAGACCGACTCAAAAATGGCTCATCTGGGTCTCCAGATGGAATTAGAAGAAAGATTCCTCCCGGATAAAAAGTGCAAGCACAGGAAACTCCATGTGTGCATGGAGTGTCAAGGGTGCTTCATCAATTGCACAGGAGAGATGGTGGCTATATGCTTTTTTTCCTTCCTGCAAATTCATTGGTTTTGGTGACTAAAGCCCAGCGTCAATATGGCCCGTCTAGGACCCCGAATGGACTAAGAAGGAAGATTCCTCCCAGACAAAAGGTGCCAGGGCAGGGAACTCCATATGTGCATGGAGTGGCAAGGGTGACTCACGAAGTGTAAAGAAGAGTTGGAGGCTAAGAGCTTCATTTCCTGTCTGAAACTTCATTGGTTTGTGTCCGAAGTCTCACGCCAAAATGAACCGTCTGGGTTCCCAGAAGGACTAAGAAGGAAGATTCCTCCCAGATAAAATGTGTCAGCGCAGGAAGTTTCATGTGTGCATGGAGTGTCAAGAGTGGTTTATCGATTGCACAGGAGAGTGTGAGGCTAAGGACTTTTATTCCTGCCTGGAACTTCATTTGCTTTGAGTCCAAACACCTGCGCTTAAATGGTTCCTCTGGGTCCCCAGATGGACTTAGAAGGACACGAAACTCATTAGTTTGGTGTTCTAAGCCTCAGGCAGAAAGGGCTTGTCTGGGTTCCCAGATGGACTGAAAAAGAAGATTTCTCCCAGAGAAAAAGTGCCAGTGCAGGAAGATCCATGTGTGCATGGAGTTCAAAGGGTGGTTCACCAATTGCATAGGAGAGTTGGAGGTTAAGGGTGTTTTTTCCTGTCTGCAACTTCATTGGTTTGGTGTCAAAAACCTCGCGCTGAAATAGCCCGTTTGTTTTCCCAGATGGACTACAAGGAAGATTCCTCCCAGAAAAAAGGTGCCAGCGCAGGAAACTCTATGTGTGCATCGAGTTCCAACGGGTGGTTCACCAACTGCACAGGAGAGATGGAGGCTAAGGGCTTTTTTTCCTGTCTGGAACTTCATTTGTTTTGTGTCTGAACCCTTGCAGGGAAAGGACCGTCTGGGTCCCCAGATGGACTAAGAATGAAGAGTCCTCCCAGTAAAAAGGTACCAGAGAAGGAAACTCCATGTGAGCATGGAGTGCCAAAGGTGGCTCACCAATTGCACAGGAGAGATGGAGACTAGGGGCTTTTTATCCTGGCAAAAATTTCATTTTTTTGGTGCCTGAACCCTTGCGATAAAATGGTCCGTCTGGGTCCCAAGATGGATTTAGAACAAAAATTTCGCCCAGAAAAATGGTGTCAGCACAGGAAGCTCCATGTGTGCATGGATTGCCAAGGGTGGTTCACCAGTTGCACAGGACAGTTGGAGGCTGAGGTTTTTTTGTTACTGATTGGAACTATACTTGTTTCGTGTCCGAAGTCCAGCGCCAAAATGGCTTGTCTAGGACTCCAGATGGTTTAAGAAGGAAGATTCCTCCCCGATAAAAAGTGCCAGCGCAGGAAGTTCAATGTGTCCATGTTGTGTCAAGGGTGACTCACCAATTGCACAGGACAGTTGGAGGTTAAGAGTGTTTTTTTAAGCCTACAACTTCATTTGTTTGTTTCCTAAGTCTTGCGCTGAAATGATCCATCTGGTTCCCCAGAAAAAGGAAAATTTCTCCTAGAGAAAATGTGCCAGAGGAGGAAACTCTATGTGTGTATGGAGTGCCAAGGGTGACTCACCAATTGCCGCAGACAGTTGGAGGCTAAGACCTTTTTTTCCTACCTCGAACTTCATTTGTTTGGTGTTCAAAACCCCACGCCGAAATGGTCCATCTGATTCCACAGATGGACTAAGAATGAAGATTCCTCCCAGAAAAAAGATGCCAGCGAAGGAAGTTCTGTGTGTGCATGGAGTGTCAAGGTTGGCTCACTAATTGCATAGGACAGTTTGAGGCTTAGGGCTTTTTTTCCTAGCTGAAACTTCATTGGTTTGGTGTCCGAAGTCCTGAGCTGAAATAGCCCACCTGAGTCCCTAGATGGAGTAAGAGGGAAGATTCCTCCCAGACAAAAGGTGCCAGCGCAGGAAGCTCCATGTGTGCATGGAGTGCCAAGGGTGACTCACCATATGCACCAGAGAGAAGGAGGTTAAGGGCTTTTTTTCCTGCCTGAAACTTCATTAAATATAATCGCCAGTCTTCGCGAAAGAAGATCCGGGGAATGTCTTTACACCTTCCAGCCTGCGCATTGGATTTTTTAGGTGCGACACATTGCGCGCAGTACTGAGCCCACCCTTATCCCTAAGGTTCATCTACCAGGGAAAAGCAAAGTTGGACCATGACAGCGAGGTCCTAAGGACGAAGATGGATTGCCTTACAGAGCTGACGAGTTCCATCTGCCCAGGGCGTTGCCTTGACAAGGAATCGAACGCAGGCCTCCGCAGTGACTGCGCCGCATCCTTAACCACTAGACCACCATTAGTTTTGTGTCCTAAGCCGCGGACTGAAATGGTTCATCTGGGCCCCAAGATGGACTAAGAAGGAAGATTCCTCCCAGACGAAAGGTGACAGCACAGGAAACTCCATGTTTGCATGGAGTGCCAAGGGTGGCTCACCAATTGCACAGGAGAGTTCGAGGCTAAGGGTTTTTATCCTGGCTAGAATTTCATTTGTTTGGTGTCTGAACCCTTGCGATGAAATGGACCGTCTGGGTTCCAAGAAGGACTAAGTACGAACATTCCTCCCAGACAAAAGTTGCCAGTGCAGGAAGTTCTATGTGTGCATAGAGTGTCAAGGGTGGTTCACGAAATTCACAGGAGAGTTGGAGGATAAAGGCTTTTTTTCCTGCCTGAAACTTTATTTGTTTGGTGTCCGAAGCCCCGCACCAAAATGGTCCGTCTGGGTCCCCAGATAGATGAAGAAAGAAGATTTCTCTCAGACAAAATGTGGCAGCGCAGGGAACTCCATGTGTGCATGGAGTGCCAAGGGTGGTTCACCAATTGCACAGGAGAACTGGAGGTTAAGGGCTGTTTTTCCTGGCTGGAACTTCATTAGTTTCGTGTCCAAAGGTCAATGCCGAAACGACCCGTCTGGGTCCCCACTTGGACAAAAAAGGAAGATTCCTCCCACAGAAAAGGTGCCAGCGCAGGAAATTCCATGTGTGCATTGAGTGCAAAGGGTGGGTCACCAATTGCACAGGAGAGTTGGAACCTAAGAGCTTCTTTTCCTCAATGGAACTTCATTGGTTTGGTGTCCGAAGCCCAGCACCGAAATGGCCTCTCTGGGTCCCCAGATGGAAGAAGAAAGAAGATTCATAATAGACAAAAGGTGTCGATGCAGGAAACTCCATGTGTGCATGGAGTGCCAAGGGTGACTCACCAATTGCACAAGAGAGTTGGAGACTAAGGGTATTTTTTCCTGACTTAAACTTCATAAGTTTGGTGTCTTAAACCTCTGACTGAAATGGCTCGTCTGGGTCCCCAGATGGAATAATAAAAAAGATTCCTCCCAGAGAAAAGGTGCCAGTGCAGGAAGCTCCATGTGTCCATGGAGTTCCAAGGGTGACTCCTAAATTGAACAGGAAAATTGGAGGTTAAGGTCTGCTTTTCCTGCCCGAAACTTCATTTGTTTCATGTCTGAAACCCCGCGCAGAAATGACCCATCTGGAACCACAGATGGACAAAGAAAGAAGATTCTTCCCAGACAAAAGGTGTCAAAGCAGGAAGCTCTATGTGTGCATGGAGTGCCAAGGGTGGCTAACCAGTTGCACAGGAGAGTTGGAGCCAAAGGGAAGAAAGGACCCTGTCTGAGTAAGAAAGTGCCTAGCTCTAGTGTACACTGCGTAGCAGAACTGTGACAAGGAGCAGGGCGAAGGCGGTAGTCTTTTGCCCTGTGTTGCTTTCCTGCGTGGCAGCAGCAGAGAGAAGTCTCTGGACTCTGCCAACCTGAAAGCGTTTTAGAGTACATCTAGTTGAAAAGAACATACCATGCGTCTTCAGATGTGTGCAACTGAAAGGGTTTCGAAGCAGAAAGGGACTGTCAATGCTTAGAAATTTGCAATTAGAGAGGATTGGTCCTGACAATCTTTGTCTCTTGAGACACTTCTACAGCGGTGCCTTGTACTCAGTTGCTTGTACCCTGAAGCGCTTCCAGGCTTGGAGAGTCCAGAGAGGTGGCTCTGCCACTGCCGAACAAAAAAACGAGACAGGGCAAAAGACCTTGCCCCCTTCGTCCTGCTCCTCGCGGTCCTTCAGCTACACACTGCACACAAGAGCTAGGCGATTTCCGTCTCACATAGGCAGTGTCCCTTCTTCTCTTTGGCTCCCACAGATTTGACTTGATAGCCCTAGAGTGTCCAGCAGGTGAACCCATGCCATATGTCCTAAAAAAAACCCCAGAACTAGGTATCCTCTCTCTCTTGAAACCACAAGGCACCACACCAAGCACTGCACTTCTTCCCTCCACGTACCAACCGAACTCACAATCACAAAACCGGCATCTCTCTGCTCAAAAAGGGAAGTGTGTCAAGACAGGAAACTTTCAGTGACGCACCCCTTCCAACTGCGCAGTTCAAGGCACACCTATTTGAGTGGGAGTCCTTTTCCTCTTGCATCCTTTCAAATGTACACCCCTCCACAGAATGCTGCGCCTTCTTTTTGGCTGCAAGGAGGAGGGCGAACGCAGTAACGTCTCTTTGTCTGGCTCCTTTGACCCTGTATGGGTTGATGCGGACGTTCTGGACTCTGTTTGCCTGAAAGGGCTTTAGGACACAAGCAGTTGAAAACAAGGCACTACGAGGAAGTGTGTCAAGAAACAAAGTTTTTTGGGTCTACCCCTTTAATGGTAAACTTTTAAGTATTGGCAATCCCTTTCTATTTCGAAACCTTTTTTGTCTCGCTTTTTTGTTCGGCAGCGACAGAACCAACTCTCTGGACTCTACAAGCCTGGAAGCGCTTCAGGGTACAAGCAACTGAGTACAAGGCACCACTGGAGAAGTGCCTCAAGAGAGAAAGCTTGCCAGAACCAATCCTTTCTTAATTGTAAATTTCTAAGCATTGGCAGTCCCTTTCTACTTTGAAACCCTTGCCAATGCACACATCGGAAAACACGCGGTATGTTCTTTTCAACTAGATGTACTCTGAAGCGCTTTCAGGTTGACAGAGTCCAGAGACTTCTCTCTGTTGCTGCCACGCAGGAAAGCGAGACAGGGCAAAAGACTGCCGCCTTCGCCCTGCTCCTTGCCACCGTTCTGCTATGCACTGACCACAAGAGCTAGGTACTTTGCTTCTCAAACGGGCAGGGTCTTTTCTTCTCTTTGGTTCCCACAGATCTGACTTGATACCCTTAGAGAGACCAGCAGATGAGCCCATGACAAATGTCCTAAAAGGAAAACCCACAGCTAGGTATCCTCTCTCTCTTGAAACCACAAACCATCAAGCATTGCACTTCTTCCCCTCCACGTACCAGCAAAACTCTCAATCACACAGTCGAGATCCACACTGTGCGCTACAGCTCAAAAAGAGAAGCGTGCCAAGAGAGAAGGCACACTCTTAGAAGGAGGGAAGAAGTGCAGTGCTTGTTGTGGTGTTTTGTGGGTTTTGTGCTTGCACAGGAAACTCTTGCTCTTTGTGTAGTGCCGATAGTTGTGCACCAAATTCTTTTGAG